>NW_027331384.1:30235-50923 GCF_022965805.1 Primulina eburnea
CAAACTGAAGTTGTCAATAGAACCTTGGGAAAACTTTTGCGTGCTATTCTTAAAAAGAACTTGGATTGACATTTCTATGGACTTTATTTTGGGGTTGCCTAGGACTAAGAAGGGGAGAGATTCTATTTTTGGATTACTTTATGGGCTAAACTTTGCTCAATATTGTTGTAATCTACTACTTGTCATCGTCTAAACTTGCACAATAAAGTTGTAATCTACTACTTGTCATCCTCAAACGGATGGACAAACTTAAGTTGTAAATAGAACTTAATTGGATTGACATTTCTATGGACTTTATTTTGGGGTTGCCTAGGACAAGAAGGGGAGGGATTCTATTTATGGATTACTTTATGGGCTAAACTTTGCTCCATATTGTTGTAATCTACTACTTGTCATCCTCAAACGGATGGAAAAACTGAAGTTGTAAATAGAACTTTGAGAATACTTTGGGAACACTTTTGCGTGCTATTCTTAAAAGAACTTAGACTGACATTTCTATGGACTTTATTTTGGGGTTGCCTAGGACTAAGAAGGGGAGGGATTTTATTTTTGGATTACTTTATGGGCTAAACTTTGCTCCATATTTTTGTAATCTACTACTTGTAATCCTCAAACGGATGGACAAACTGAAGTTGTCAATAGAACTTTGGGAACACTTTGCGTGCTATTTTTAAAAAGAAATTGGATTGACATTTCTATGGCTTTATTTTGGGGTTGCCTAGGACTAAGAAGGGGAGGGATTCTATTTTTAAATTTTTTTATGGGCTAAACTTTGCTCAATATTGTTGTAATCTACTACTTGTCATCGGCTAAACTTCGCACAATAAAGTTGTAATCTACTACTTGTCATCCTCAAACGGATGGACAAACTGAAGTTGTAAATAGAACTTACTTGGATTGACATTTCTATGGACTTTATTTTGGGGTTGCCTAGGACTAAGAAGGGGAGAGATTCTATTTTTGGATTACTTTATGGGCTAAACTTGCACAATAAAGTTGTAATCTACTACTTGTCATCCTCAAACGGATGGACAAACTGAAGTTGTAAATAGAACCTTGGGAACACTTTTGAGTGCTATTCTTAAAAGAACTTGGATTGACATTTCTATGGACTTTATTTTGGGGTTGCCTAGGACTAAGAAGGGGAGGGATTCTATTTTTGGATTACTTTATGGGCTAAACTTTGCTCAATATTGTTGTAATCTACTATTTGTCATCCTCAACGGATGGACAAACTGAAGTTGTAAATAGAACTTTGAGAACACTTTTGCGTGCTATTCTTAAAAGGAACTTGGATTGACATTTCTATGGACTTTATTTTGGGGTTGCCTAGGACTAAGAAGGGAGGGATTTTATTTTTGGATTACTTTATGGGCTAAACTTTGCTCCATATTGTTGTAATCTACTACTTGTCATCCTCAAACAGATGGACAAACTGAAGTTGTCAATAGAACTTTGGGAACACTTTTGCGTGCTATTCTTAAAAAGAACTTGGATTGACATTTCTATGGACTTTATTTTGGGGTTGCCTAGGACTAATATGGGGAGGGATTTTATTTTTGGATTTCTTTATGGGCTAAACTTTGCTCAATATTGTTGTAATCTACTACTTGTCATCATCAAACGGATGGACAAACTGAAGTTGTAAATAGAACTTTGGGAACACTTTTGCGTGCTATTCTTAAAAAGAACTTAGATTGACATTTCTATGGATTTTATTTTGGGGTTGCCTAGGACTAAGAAGGGGAGGGATTCTATTTATGAATTACTTTATGGGCTAAACTTTGCTCAATATTGTTGTAATCTACTACTTGTCATCGGCTAAACTTTGCACAATAAAGTTGTAATCTACTACTTGTCATCCTCAAACGGATGGACAAACTGAAGTTGTAAATAGAACTTACTTGGATTGACATTTCTATGGACTTTATTTTGGGGTTGCCTAGGACTAAGGAGGGGAGGGCTTTTATTTATGGATTACTTTATGGGCTAAACTTTGCACCATAAAGTTGTAATCTACTACTTGTCATCCTCAAACGTATAGACAAACTGAAGTTGTAAATAGAACTTTGAGAACACTTTTGTGTGCTATTCTTAAAAGAACTTGGATTGACATTTATATGGACTTTATTTTGGGGTTGCCTAGGACTAAGAAGGGGAGGGATTCTATTTTATGGATTACTTTATGGGCTAAACTTTGCTCCATATTGTTGTAATCTACTACTTGTCATCCTCAAACGGATGGACAAACTGAAGTTGTCCATAGAACTTTGGGAACACTTTTGCGTGCTATTCTTAAAAAGAACTTGGATTGACATTTCTATGGATTTTATTTTGGGGTTGCCTAGGACTAAGAAGGGGAGGGATTTTATTTTTGGATTACTTTATGGGCTAAACTTTGCTCCATATTGTTGTAATCTACTACTTGTCATCCTCAAACGGATGGACAAACTGAAGTTGTCAATAGAACTTTGGGAACACTTTTGCGTGCTATTCTTAAAAAGAACTTGGATTGACATTTCTATGGACTTTATTTTGGGGTTGCCTAGAACTAAGAAGGGGAGATATTCTATTTTTGGATTACTTTATGGGCTAAACTTTGCTCAATATTGTTGTAATCTACTACTTGTCATCGTCTAAACTTTGCACAATAAAGTTGTAATCTACTACTTGTCATCCTCAAACGGATGGACAAACTTAAGTTGTAAATAGAACTTACTTGGATTGACATTTCTATGGACTTTATTTTCGGGTTGCCTAGGACAAAGAAGGGGAGGGATTCTATTTATGGATTACTTTATGGGCTAAACTTTGCTCCATATTGTTGTAATCTACTACTTGTCATCATCAAACGGATGGACAAACTGAAGTTGTAAATAGAACTTTGAGAACACTTTTGCGTGCTATTCTTAAAAGAACTTGGATTGACATTTCTATGGACTTTATTTTGGGGTTGCCTAGGACTAAGAAGGGGAGGGATTTTATTTTTGGATTACTTTATGGGCTAAAATTTGCTCCATATTGTTGTAATCTACTACTTGTCATCCTCAAACGGATGGACAAACCGAAGTTGTCAATAGAACTTTGGGAACACTTTTGCGTGCTATTCTTAAAAAGAAATTGGATTGACATTTCTATGGACTTTATTTTGGGGTTTCCTAGGACTAAGAAGGGGAGGGATTCTATTTATGGATTACTTTATGGGCTATAAACTTTGCACAATAAAGTTGTAATCTACTATACTTGTCATACTCAAACGGATGGACAAACTGAAGTTGTAAATAGAACTTTGGGAACACTTTTGCGTGCTATTCTTAAAAAGAACTTGGATTGACATTTCTATGCACTTTATTTTGGGGTTGCCTAGGACTAAGAAGGGGAGGGATTCTATTTTTGGATTACTTTATGGGCTAAACTTTGCTCAATATTGTTGTAATCTACTACTTGTCATCCTCAAACGGATGGACAAACTGAAGTTGTCAATAGAACTTTGGGAACACTTTTGTAATAGCCGAGCCCGGTGTACGGTACGGTTTAAGTTTTATTGTGTTTATTGGGTTTTATGATTTAGATGTTTAGAGTTGTGTTTTGGGCCATAGTATTATTGGTTATTGGTATCTTGAGGTATTAGATGTTGTCGGTTGTTCGTTTCAGTGTTTCGGTTTGATTTTCAGTTGCCTTGGTTTGTTCTTGGCCGAAGTGGTACCGCACCTGCACCCTTGCAAGGACCGCACCCGCGGTCATTTATGTTGGATTTTGATGGTTTTACCGTGAGGACACCGCACCCGCGGCAGTGTAAGCACCGCACCCGCGGTGTAGACCGCACCCGCGGTATTAGCAACACCGCACCCGCGGTGATCGTGCATGGATTTATTTTGTTATGCCGTGAGCTTAGCGCACCCGCGGTGCTTGTGTGACCGCACCCGCGGTGTAAGTATGGGCGAGATATCTAGTTGCTTTTGGGAGTTGTTGGCCATACCTTACCTTATCCTCTTCTTCATTTCGAGATTTCCTCTCATTTCTTAAGGGTTTTCCTCCATTTCTTTTGCTTCTTACCTTTGATTCTTGGAGTTATTTGGATTTCCGACTTGAGATCGACGTTCTCCGTGGTATAAGGAAGCTTAGGTAAGTTTTTGGTGCGATTCTATCATGGTTTTTGGAGATGAGTTGTTATAGGGTGTTGTTATTGTTGGTTTAATGGGATATTTGACTTGTATTCTTGGATTTAGAGTTGATTTTGGTGTTGTTTATGGAATATTGTTGTAGGTGGTGTACCAAGAGCTAAGTTTGAGGTGTTCTATTGGTTTGTAAGTGGAATTTCATCCCTTTGCTCACATGATGATATATGTATTGTGTTTTAAAGATTTCAAAGTGTTATTCCCTTCAATTGATTCATTGTTATGTATTGATTCCATTGATTATCTATTGGAGGCATTGTATGTCTCATTATTGTTCAAAGGGAATACAAGACAAAAGATATGATTTCCAAAGTGATTGTTAAATGCTATTGAGCATTCAAATGTTTTATTGGATTGATTGAATCATAGTCAGAGCATTGCATGCAATTAGTTGATCAACAACCATAGGCTTTTATCCCCTCACAGTTATCGATTTATATCGATGGGATATTTGCAACCACAGTTATAGATACTATTGATATCAATCCAACCATAGAAAAGAGAATACCATCGTATTGCTATGTTATTGCTATGCTATTGCTACAGTATTCATGTTTCAGAGTTGATGGTATTTATGATTTCAAAGTCATGTTTTACAGAGTATACTTTATATCCTTGCTTTGTAGAGTTCCACTTGCTGAGATTTATTCTCATTTCAGTTATTTTCATGTGATGCAGATAAGAGTGACAGATCAGGGCAGTGATCGTGGATGGGGGTCATATGCATACACCGTTGGAAGGAAGACTATTTTGTATCATTTTGGGACATGATCATAAGAATGATTATTTTGTATTTTGTATATCATTTGAATGATCATGTATTTATTTTGTAAACATTTTATGAAATGCATTTTGAAACTCCTTCCATATTTTAAAGAAAATTTTAAATTTCCGCTGTGTATTTTATCGTTACGGGTCAGGGTGTCACATTTAGTGGTATCAGAGCGGTGTTCTTCGGACCAATGCATATGACTTCGTCTACTTTCAACTGTCCGGGTATGTTTTCTTGCATCTATTCATTGTTATCTATTGATTGGTTTCTTGTGAGCAATTGTAGAGTATGCCTCCTAAGCGTAAGGCGGCAGAGGGTGAGGATAGTTCTTCCTCGAGAGTTGTCGACGAGTTCGGCAAGTTGCTTAAAGAGCAGGCCAAAGTTCATAGCGATCAGATTCAGCAGTTGCTCCGATTGCAAGGAGCAGGACAGGGTAGAGGCCAAGTGAGAGGTCAGGTTGCTCAGGCTGTTGGCACTGATGCCGTCTTTTCTGCTTTCAAGAGAATGGATCCACCGGAATTTGCAGGTAGCACCGATCCTCTAGTTACTGTCGAGTGGGTCAAGGCGCTTGAAGCTATCTTCGATCATCTCCAGTACGAGGACAAAGACCGGATCAGTTGTGCTGTTTTCATGTTGGTTAAGGCTGCCCGCATTTGGTGGAATGCGACGAAGGTTGGTGTGACTGTTGCGACGCTGAAGTGGTTAGAGTTCACAGACTTGTTCTACGACAAGTATTTTCCAGATGCCCTTAGAGCGAGGAAGGTTACGGAGTTCTTGGAGCTTCGACAGGGGAGTTTGGATGTCGGTCAGTATATTCTCAAGTTTGAGGAGGGTTGTCTCTTTGCTCCGTACATTGCTTCCCATGACAAAGATAAAGGCGCTCATTTCATTCGAGGCCTTAGAGCGGAGATTAGACGGGATATCAACATGTCCAAGGCCGTTACTTTCAAGGAGATTCTGTCCAAAGCATTGTTGGCCGAGCAGGATGAGAAGGACATCGCCAGGGAGAGGCAAGAGAGGCATCAAGCTGTTGCTCAGAGAGGCCAGGGTTCTAATCAGAGGGGCAGGGATCGTTTCAAGGGCAAGTGCAAGATGGAGCCGAGTCCTAGACCACCGCCAATTCCAGTTGATCCCGAGAAGCCTTTGTGTCCAAAGTGTAGCAAGCATCATCGAAGAGAGTGCAGATTGGGCACTCATACTTGTTATCGTTGTGGCACGGCAGGCCACGTTGCCAGAGATTGTCCACGAGGAGCGAGCCAAGGGAAGGTGCAGGGTCGTATCTTTTCGATGACCAAGGAAGGTATTAATCATGATTCTTCATTGATCTCTAGTACTATTTTGATTTCAGGCAGAGTAGCTACGACTTTGATAGATACTGGTGCTACTCATTCTTTTATGTCTGAATTATTTTTGAGATCTTTGGGTATAGTTCCTTCTGTTCTTCCCCTCCAGCTTAGTGTTGTTTTGCCTTCGGGAGATGTCTTGTGCCCGACATCGATTGTGTTTGCGTGCCCTGTTCGTATTGAGGAGCGAGTTGTCTTCGCTGATTTGATTGTTATCCCTATGGTTGCCTTTGATGTTATTCTTGTCATGGATTGGCTTTCGACTTACCGTGCAGTTATTGATTGTGTTGCTAAGACAGTAGCTTTTGCAGATGATGGCTAGGGAGGAGTTCTCGCCAGCTCAGGTACTTCGCTGGTCCTTCCTTTTATTTCTTGTCTTGAGGCTGAGAGGTTGATGTGTAGAGGTTGTGATGTATTTCTAGCTTCTATTGTGGATGTTGATAGACTGATTAAGTTGAATATAGATGATATTGATGTCGTGAGGGAGTTTGCTGATGTGATTGAGGATGATGTTCCGGGTTTGCCGCCGGACAGAGATGTTGAGTTCGTTATCGATCTAGCTCCTGGTACGGTTCCTATCTCTAAGGCTCCGTACCGGATGGCTCCTACTGAGATGAAGGAGTTGAAGGCGCAGTTGCAGGATCTTCTAGATAAGGGTTTCATTCGTCCGAGTTCTTCGCCTTGGGGAGCTCCGGTTCTTTTTGTTAAGAAGAAGGATGGATCTTTGCGGCTGTGTATCGACTACAGGGAGCTAAACAAAGTGACTGTCAAGAATAAGTATCCGTTGCCTCGGATAGATGATCTGTTTGATCAGCTCCATGGTGCCACTGTATTCTCGAAGATTGATCTTCGGTCAGGCTACTATCAGTTGAAGTTTAGGGAGTCCGATATCCCTAAGACAGCGTTCCGGACCAGGTATGGTCACTATGAGTTTCTCGTTATGTCTTTTGGTTTGACCAATGCTCCTTCAGTCTTTATGGACCTGATGAACCGAGTGTTCAAGCCGTTCTTGGATAGCTTCGTCATTGTCTTCATCGATGATATCCTGATCTATTCTAAGACTAGAGAGCTTCATGCCGAGCATCTCAGAGTTGTTCTTCAGTTGTTGCGAGAGAAGAGGCTGCTCGCCAAGTTGAAGAAGTGCGAGTTTTGGCTGGATCAGATTTCTTTTCTAGGCCATGTCGTTTCGAGAGATGGCATTGCTGTTGATCCATTGAAGATAGAGGCGATTCAGAATTGGCCTATTCCTACTACTGTCTCTGAGGTACGCAGTTTCTTTGGTTTGGCAAGTTATTATCGTCGTTTCATTTCAGATTTTTCCAAGATTGCCCTGCCATTGTCCAATCTGACGAGGAAGACTGTGAAGTTCGAGTGGTCTATTGATTGCCAGAGTGCATTCCAAGAGCTGAAGGATAGATTTACGACAGCTCCTGTTCTTTCTTTACCTAGTGGTTCCGAGGATTTTGTGTTCTATACCGATGCGTCGAAGAGAGGCCTTGGTGCAGTGCTGATGCAGCGAGGTAAGGTCATTGCTTATGCTTCTCGCCAGTTGAAAGATTATGAGAAGAATTATCCGACGCACGATTTGGAGCTAGCAGCTGTGGTTTTCGCCCTGAAGATTTGGAGACATTATCTGTATGGCGAAAAGTGTGAGATCTTCACAGACCACAAGAGCTTGAAGTATCTGTTTTCGCAGAAAGAGCTCAACATGCGGCAGAGGAGGTGGTTAGAGCTTGTCAAGGATTATGATGTGACTATCAGTTACCATCCGGGAAAGGCGAACGTTGTGGCTGATGCTTTGAGCCGCAAGTCGAGTGCTTCTTTGAGTTTTTTGATTCAGAGGCCGTTGTTGATGGATTTGCAGAAAGAGGAGATTGATCTAGTGATTCCAGGTACCATTGCTCGTCTTTCAGCGTTGGTTATTCGATCTACTTTGACGGACAGGATCCGTAGAGAGCAGGCAACTGATGTGCAGTTGCTAGAGTTGAGAGCTAGAGCTGAGGAGAGGGGTAATTCAGAGTTTGGTTCGAATGGTGATGGATTGGTGACTTTCAGAGGCCGTATTTGTGTTCCTATTGGCGACGATATTCATAGAGACGTCTTGACAGAGGCTCATACCGCGCCATATTCTATTCATCCAGGCAGTACGAAGATGTATCAGGATCTTCGTCGACTCTACTGGTGGCCAGGTATGAAGAAAGATGTTGCTTTGTTCATTTCTCAGTGCCTTACTTGTCAGCAGGTGAAGATTGAGCATCAGAGACCTGCTGGGACATTGCTATCTTTGCCGATTCCTCAGTGGAAGTGGGAGCATATCACTATGGATTTCGTGACTGGTCTGCCCAGGACGCAGAGAGGTTTCAATTCCATTTGGGTTATCGTTGATAGATTGACCAAGTCAGCTCACTTTCTTCCAGTCAAGACGACGTACTCCATGAATCAGTATGCCGAGGACTACATTGCAGAGATTGTTAGACTTCATGGTGTGCCCGTGTCGATTGTGTCTGATCGTGACCCCAGGTTTACCTCCGAGTTTTGGAAGAGTCTTCACAGAGCTATGGGTTCTCGATTAGCTTTCAGTACAGCTTATCACCCTCAGAGCGACGGTCAGTCAGAGAGAGTCGTTCAGATTCTTGAGGATATGCTCAGAGCTTGTACTATTGATTATTTTGGTAGCTGGGATTCTAAGTTGCCACTTGTGGAGTTCACGTACAACAATAGCTACCAGGCGACGATTGGCATGGCACCGTATGAGGCTCTTTATGGCAGGAAGTGTAGATCTCCTTTGTTTTGGGATGAGGTTGGTGAGAGGAAGATGTTGGGTCCCGAGTTGGTCGAGCAGACTGCCGATGTTGTTGCAGTTATCAGAGAGAGGATGAAGACTGCTCAGTCGAGGCAGAAGAGCTATGCAGATGTTCGTCGTAGACCTTTGCAGTTTGAGGTTGGCGATCATGTATTTCTGAAGATAGCACCTCTCAAGGGTGTGATGAGATTTGGTAAGAAGGGCAAGTTGAGTCCGAGATTCATTGGTCCATTCGAGATATTGGACAGAGTTGGTGACCGAGCCTACAGATTAGCCCTACCGCCCGATCTTGACAGAGTCCATAATGTGTTTCACGTATCGATGCTCAGGAAGTATATTGCAGATCCTTCCCATGTTCTTCACCACGAGCCATTGGACTTGACGCCGAATTTGACGTACCAAGAGATTCCGGTCCAGATTTTGGATCGCACAGTTAGAGTTCTGAGGAACAAAGAGATCGGCATCGTTAAAGTCCTTTGGAGGAACCATTTGATCGAGGAGGCTACGTGGGAACCAGAGATTGAGATGAGAGAGAAGTATCCTGAGTTGTTCGTGCAGTGACATCAATTTCGCGGACGAAATTCCTCTAAGGAGGGGAGATTGTAATAGCCGAGCCCGATGTACGGTACGGTTTGAGTTTTATTGTGTTTATTGGGTTTTATGATTTAGATGTTTAGAGTTGTGTTTTGGGCCATAGTATTATTGGTTATTGGTATCTTGAGGTATTAGATGTTGTTGGTTGTTCGTTTCAGTGTTTCGGTTTGATTTTCAGTTGCCTTGGTTTGTTCTTGGCCGAAGTGGTACCGCACCCGCACCCTTGCAAGGACCGCACCCGCGGTCATTTATGTTGGATTTTGATGGTTTTACCGTGAGGACACCGCACCCGCGGCAGTGTAAGCACCGCACCCGCGGTATAGACCGCACCCGCGGTATTAACAACACCGCACCCGCGGTGATCGTGCATGGATTTATTTTGTAATGCCGTGAGCTTAGCGCACCCGCGGTGCTTGTGTGACCGCACCCGCGGTGTAAGTATGGGCGAGATATCTAGTTGCTTTTGGGAGTTGTTGGCCATACCTTACCTTATCCTCTTCTTCATTTCGAGATTTCCTCTCATTTCTTAAGGGTTTTCCTCCATTTCTTTTGCTTCTTACCTTTGATTCTTGGAGTTATTTGGATTTCCGACATGAGATCGACGTTCTCCGTGGTATAAGGAAGCTTAGGTAAGTTTTTGGTGCGATTCTATCATGGTTTTTGGAGATGAGTTGTTATAGGGTGTTGTTATTGTTGGTTTAATGGGATATTTGACTTGTATTCTTGGATTTAGAGTTGATTTTGGTGTTGTTTATGGATTATTGTTGTAGGTGGTGTACCAAGAGCTAAGTTTGAGGTGTTCTATTGGTTTGTAAGTGGAATTTCATCCCTTTGCTCACATGATGATATATGTATTGTGTTTTAAAGATTTCAAAGTGTTATTCCCTTCAATTGATTCATTGTTATGTATTGATTCTATTGATTATCTATTGGAGGCATTGTATGTCTCATTATTGTTCAAAGGGAATACAAGACAAAAGATATGATTTCCAAAGTGATTGTTAAATGCTATTGAGCATTCAAATGTTTTATTGGATTGATTGAATCATAGTCAGAGCATTGCATGCAATTAGTTGATCAACAACCATAGGCTTTTATCCCCTCACAGTTATCGATTTATATCGATGGGATATTTGCAACCACAGTTATAGATACTATTGATATCAATCCAACCATAGAAAAGAGAATACCATCGTATTGCTATGTTATTGCTATGCTATTGCTACAGTATTCATGTTTCAGAGTTGATGGTATTTATGATTTCAAAGTCATGTTTTACAGAGTATACTTTACATCCTTGCTATGCAGAGTTCCACTTGCTGAGATTTATTCTCATTTCAGTTATTTTCATGTGATGCAGATAAGAGTGACAGATCAGGGCAGTGATCGTGGATGGGGGTCATATGCATACACCGTTGGAAGGAAGACTATTTTGTATCATTTTGGGACATGATCATAAGAATGATTATTTTGTATTTTGTATATCATTTGAATGATCATGTATTTATTTTGTAAACATTTTATGAAATGCATTTTGAAACTCCTTCCATATTTTAAAGAAAATTTTAAATTTCCGCTGTGTATTTTATCGTTACGGGTCAGGGTGTCACAACTTTTACGTGCTATTCTTAAAAAGAAGTTGGATTGACATTTCTATGGACTTTATTTTGGTGTTGCCTAGGACTAAGAAGGGGAGGTTTCTATTTTTGGATTACTTTATGGGCTAAACTTTGCTCCATATTGTTGTAATCTACTACTTGTTATCCTCAAACGGATGGACAAACTGAAGTTGTCAATAGAACTTTGGGAACACTTTTACGTGCTATTCTTAAAAAGAACTTGGATTGACATTTCTATGGACTTTGTTTTTGGGTTGCCTAGGACTAAGAAAGGGAGGGATTCTATTTATGGATTACTTTATGGGCTAAACTTTGCACAATAAAGTTGTAATCTACTACTTGCCATCCTCAAACGGATGGACAAACTGAAGTTGTAAATAGAACTTTGGGAACACTTTTGCGTACTATTCTTAAAAAAAACTTGGATTGACATTTCTATTGACTTTATTTTGGGGTTGCCTAGGACTAAGAAGGGGAGGGATTCTATTTTTTGATAACTTTATGGGCTAAACTTTGCTCAATATTGTTGTAATCTACTACTTGTCATCCTCAAACAGATGGACAAACTGAAGTTGTCAATAGAACTTTGGGAACACTTTTTCGTGCTATTCTTAAAAAGAACTTGGATTGACATTTCTATGGACCTTATTTTGGGGTTGCCTAGGTCTAATATGGGGAGGGATTTTATTTTTGGATTTCTTTATGGGCTAAACTTTGCTCAATATTGTTGTAATCTACTACTTGTCATCCTCAAACGGATGGACAAACTGAAGTTGTAAATAGAACTTTGGGAACACTTTTGCGTGCTATTCTTAAAAATAACTTGGATTGACATTTCTATGGACTTTATTTTGGGGTTGCCTAGGACTAAGAAGGGGAGGGATTCTATTTATGGATTACTTTATGGGCTAAACTTTGCTCAATATTGTTGTAATTTACTACTTGTCATCGGCTAAACTTTCCACAATAAAGTTGTAATCTACTACTTGTCATCCTCAAACGGATGGACAAACTGAAGTTGTAAATAGAACTTACTTGGATTGACATTTCTATGGACTTTATTTTGGGGTTGCCTAGGACTAAGAAGGTGAGGGATTCTATTTATGGATTACTTTATGGGCTAAACTTTGCTCCATATTGTTGTAATCTACTACTTGTCATCCTCAAACGGATGGACAAACTGAAGTTGTCAATAGAACTTTGGGAACACTTTTGCGTGCTATTCTTAAAAAGAACTTGGATTGACATTTCTATGGATTTTATTTTGGGGTTGCCTAGGACTAAGAAAGGGAGGGATTTTATTTTTGGATTACTTTATGGGCTAAACTTTGCTCCATATTGTTGTAATCTACTACTTGTCATCCTCAAACGGATGGACAAACTGAAGTTGTCAATAGAACTTTAGGAACACTTTTGCGTGCTATTCTTAAAAAGAACTTGGATTGACATTTCTATGGACTTTATTTTGGGGTTGCCTAGGACTAAGAAGGGGAGGGATTATATTTATGGATTAGTTTATGGGCTAAACTTTGCACAATAAAGTTGTAATCTACTACTTGTCATCCTCAAACGGATGGACAAACTGAAGTTGTAAATAGAACTTTGAGAATACTTTGGGAACACTTTTGCGTGCTATTCTTAAAAGAACTTGGACTGACATTTCTATGGACTTTATTTTGGGGTTGTCTAGGACTAAGAAGGGGAGGAATTTTATTTTTGGATTACTTTATGGGCTAAACTTTGCTCCATATTGTTGTAATCTACTACTTGTCATCCTCAAACGGATGGACAAACTGAAGTTGTCAATAGAACTTTGGGAAAACTTTTGCGTGCTATTCTTAAAAAGAACTTGGATTGACATTTCTATGGACTTTATTTTGGGGTTGCCTAGGACTAAGAAGGGGAGAGATTCTATTTTTGGATTATTTTATGGGCTAAACTTTGCTCAATATTGTTGTAATCTACTACTTGTCATCGTCTAAACTTTGCACAATAAAGTTGTAATCTACTACTTGTCATCCTCAAACGGATGGACAAACTTAAGTTGTAAATAGAACTTACTTGGATTGACATTTCTATGGACTTTATTTTCGGGTTGCCTAGGACAAAGAAGGGGATGGATTCTATTTATGGATTACTTTATGGGCTAAACTTTGCTCCATATTGTTGTAATCTACTACTTGTCATCCTCAACGGATGGAAAAACTGAAGTTGTAAATAGAACTTTGAGAATACTTTGGGAACACTTTTGCGTGCTATTCTTAAAAGAACTTAGACTGACATTTCTATGGACTTTATTTTGGGGTTGCCTAGGACTAAGAAGGGGAGGGATTTTATTTTTGGATTACTTTATGGGCTAAACTTTGCTCCATATTGTTGTAATCTACTACTTGTCATCCTCAAACGGATGGACAAACTGAAGTTGTCAATAGAACCTTGGGAAAACTTTTGCGTGCTATTCTTAAAAAGAACTTGGATTGACATTTCTATGGACTTTATTTTGGGGTTGCCTAGGACTAAGAAGGGGAGAGATTCTATTTTTGGATTACTTTATGGGCTAAACTTTGCTCAATATTGTTGTAATCTACTACTTGTCATCGTCTAAACTTTGCACAATAAAGTTGTAATCTACTACTTGTCATCCTCAAACGGATGGACAAACTGAAGTTGTAAATAGAACTTTGAGAATACTTTGGGAACACTTTTGCGTGCTATTCTTAAAAGAACTTGGACTGACATTTCTATGGACTTTATTTTGGGGTTGTCTAGGACTAAGAAGGGGAGGAATTTTATTTTTGGATTACTTTATGGGCTAAACTTTGCTCCATATTGTTGTAATCTACTACTTGTCATCCTCAAACGGATGGACAAACTGAAGTTGTCAATAGAACCTTGGGAAAACTTTTGCGTGCTATTCTTAAAAAGAACTTGGATTGACATTTCTATGGACTTTATTTTGGGGTTGCCTAGGACTAAGAAGGGGAGAGATTCTATTTTTGGATTACTTTATGGGCTAAACTTTGCTCAATATTGTTGTAATCTACTACTTGTCATCGTCTAAACTTTGCACAATAAAGTTGTAATCTACTACTTGTCATCCTCAAACGGATGGACAAACTTAAGTTGTAAATAGAACTTAATTGGATTGACATTTCTATGGACTTTATTTTGGGGTTGCCTAGGACAAAGAAGGGGAGGGATTCTATTTATGGATTACTTTATGGGCTAAACTTTGCTCCATATTGTTGTAATCTACTACTTGTCATCCTCAAACGGATGGAAAAACTGAAGTTGTAAATAGAACTTTGAGAATACTTTGGGAACACTTTTGCGTGCTATTCTTAAAAGAACTTAGACTGACATTTCTATGGACTTTATTTTGGGGTTGCCTAGGACTAAGAAGGGGAGGGATTTTATTTTTGGATTACTTTATGGGCTAAACTTTGCTCCATATTTTTGTAATCTACTACTTGTAATCCTCAAACGGATGGACAAACTGAAGTTGTCAATAGAACTTTGGGAACACTTTTGCGTGCTATTTTTAAAAAGAAATTGGATTGACATTTCTATGGACTTTATTTTGGGGTTGCCTAGGACTAAGAAGGGGAGGGATTCTATTTTTAAATTTTTTTATGGGCTAAACTTTGCTCAATATTGTTGTAATCTACTACTTGTCATCGGCTAAACTTCGCACAATAAAGTTGTAATCTACTACTTGTCATCCTCAAACGGATGGACAAACTGAAGTTGTAAATAGAACTTACTTGGATTGACATTTCTATGGACTTTATTTTGGGGTTGCCTAGGACTAAGAAGGGGAGAGATTCTATTTTTGGATTACTTTATGGGCTAAACTTTGCACAATAAAGTTGTAATCTACTACTTGTCATCCTCAAACGGATGGACAAACTGAAGTTGTAAATAGAACCTTGGGAACACTTTTGAGTGCTATTCTTAAAAAGAACTTGGATTGACATTTCTATGGACTTTATTTTGGGGTTGCCTAGGACTAAGAAGGGGAGGGATTCTATTTTTGGATTACTTTATGGGCTAAACTTTGCTCAATATTGTTGTAATCTACTATTTGTCATCCTCAAACGGATGGACAAACTGAAGTTGTAAATAGAACTTTGAGAACACTTTTGCGTGCTATTCTTAAAAGGAACTTGGATTGACATTTCTATGGACTTTATTTTGGGGTTGCCTAGGACTAAGAAGGGGAGGGATTTTATTTTTGGATTACTTTATGGGCTAAACTTTGCTCCATATTGTTGTAATCTACTACTTGTCATCCTCAAACAGATGGACAAACTGAAGTTGTCAATAGAACTTTGGGAACACTTTTGCGTGCTATTCTTAAAAAGAACTTGGATTGACATTTCTATGGACTTTATTTTGGGGTTGCCTAGGACTAATATGGGGAGGGATTTTATTTTTGGATTTCTTTATGGGCTAAACTTTGCTCAATATTGTTGTAATCTACTACTTGTCATCATCAAACGGATGGACAAACTGAAGTTGTAAATAGAACTTTGGGAACACTTTTGCGTGCTATTCTTAAAAAGAACTTAGATTGACATTTCTATGGATTTTATTTTGGGGTTGCCTAGGACTAAGAAGGGGAGGGATTCTATTTATGAATTACTTTATGGGCTAAACTTTGCTCAATATTGTTGTAATCTACTACTTGTCATCGGCTAAACTTTGCACAATAAAGTTGTAATCTACTACTTGTCATCCTCAAACGGATGGACAAACTGAAGTTGTAAATAGAACTTACTTGGATTGACATTTCTATGGACTTTATTTTGGGGTTGCCTAGGACTAAGGAGGGGAGGGCTTTTATTTATGGATTACTTTATGGGCTAAACTTTGCACCATAAAGTTGTAATCTACTACTTGTCATCCTCAAACGTATAGACAAACTGAAGTTGTAAATAGAACTTTGAGAACACTTTTGTGTGCTATTCTTAAAAGAACTTGGATTGACATTTATATGGACTTTATTTTGGGGTTGCCTAGGACTAAGAAGGGGAGGGATTCTATTTTATGGATTACTTTATGGGCTAAACTTTGCTCCATATTGTTGTAATCTACTACTTGTCATCCTCAAACGGATGGACAAACTGAAGTTGTCCATAGAACTTTGGGAACACTTTTGCGTGCTATTCTTAAAAAGAACTTGGATTGACATTTCTATGGATTTTATTTTGGGGTTGCCTAGGACTAAGAAGGGGAGGGATTTTATTTTTGGATTACTTTATGGGCTAAACTTTGCTCCATATTGTTGTAATCTACTACTTGTCATCCTCAAACGGATGGACAAACTGAAGTTGTCAATAGAACTTTGGGAACACTTTTGCGTGCTATTCTTAAAAAGAACTTGGATTGACATTTCTATGGACTTTATTTTGGGGTTGCCTAGAACTAAGAAGGGGAGATATTCTATTTTTGGATTACTTTATGGGCTAAACTTTGCTCAATATTGTTGTAATCTACTACTTGTCATCGTCTAAACTTTGCACAATAAAGTTGTAATCTACTACTTGTCATCCTCAAACGGATGGACAAACTTAAGTTGTAAATAGAACTTACTTGGATTGACATTTCTATGGACTTTATTTTCGGGTTGCCTAGGACAAAGAAGGGGAGGGATTCTATTTATGGATTACTTTATGGGCTAAACTTTGCTCCATATTGTTGTAATCTACTACTTGTCATCCTCAACGGATGGACAAACTGAAGTTGTAAATAGAACTTTGAGAATACTTTGGGAACACTTTTGCGTGCTATTCTTAAAAGAACTTAGACTGACATTTCTATGGACTTTATTTTGGGGTTGCCTAGGACTAAGAAGGGGAGGGATTTTATTTTGGATTACTTTATGGGCTAAACTTTGCTCCATATTGTTGTAATCTACTACTTGTCATCCTCAAACGGATGGACAAACTGAAGTTGTCAATAGAACTTTGGGAACACTTTTGCGTGCTATTCTTAAAAAGAACTTGGATTGACATTTCTATGGACTTTATTTTGGGGTTGCCTAGGACTAAGAAGGGGAGGGATTCTATTTATGGATTAGTTTATGGGCTAAACTTTGCACAATAAAGTTGTAATCTACTACTTGTCATCCTCAAACGGATGGACAAACTGAAGTTGTAAATAGAACTTTGAGAATACTTTGGGAACACTTTTGCGTGCTATTCTTAAAAGAACTTGGACTGACATTTCTATGGACTTTATTTTGGGGTTGCCTAGGACTAAGAAGGGGAGGAATTTTATTTTTGGATTACTTTATGGGCTAAACTTTGCTCCATATTGTTGTAATCTACTACTTGTCATCCTCAAACGGATGGACAAACTGAAGTTGTCAATAGAACCTTGGGAAAACTTTTGCGTGCTATTCTTAAAAGAACTTGGATTGACATTTCTATGGACTTTATTTTGGGGTTGCCTAGGACTAAGAAGGGGAGAGATTCTATTTTTGGATTACTTTATGGGCTAAACTTTGCTCAATATTGTTGTAATCTACTACTTGTCATCGTCTAAACTTTGCACAATAAAGTTGTAATCTACTACTTGTCATCCTCAAACGGATGGACAAACTTAAGTTGTAAATAGAACTTAATTGGATTGACATTTCTATGGACTTTATTTTGGGGTTGCCTAGGACAAAGAAGGGGAGGGATTCTATTTATGGATTACTTTATGGGCTAAACTTTGCTCCATATTGTTGTAATCTACTACTTGTCATCCTCAAACGGATGGACAAACTGAAGTTGTAAATAGAACTTTGAGAATACTTTGGGAACACTTTTGCGTGCTATTCTTAAAAGAACTTAGACTGACATTTCTATGGACTTTATTTTGGGGTTGCCTAGGACTAAGAAGGGGAGGGATTTTATTTTTGGATTACTTTATGGGCTAAACTTTGCTCCATATTTTTGTAATCTACTACTTGTAATCCTCAAACGGATGGACAAACTGAAGTTGTCAATAGAACTTTGGGAACACTTTTGCGTGCTATTTTTAAAAAGAAATTGGATTGACATTTCTATGGACTTTATTTTGGGTTGCCTAGGACTAAGAAGGGGAGGGATTCTATTTTTAAATTTTTTTATGGGCTAAACTTGCTCAATATTGTTGTAATCTACTACTTGTCATCGGCTAAACTTTGCACAATAAAGTTGTAATCTACTACTTGTCATCCTCAAACGGATGGACAAACTGAAGTTGTAAATAGAACTTACTTGGATTGACATTTCTATGGACTTTATTTTGGGGTTGCCTAGGACTAAGAAGGGGAGAGATTCTATTTTGGATTACTTTATGGGCTAAACTTTGCACAATAAAGTTGTAATCTACTACTTGTCATCCTCAAACGGATGGACAAACTGAAGTTGTAAATAGAACCTTGGGAACACTTTTGCGTGCTATTCTTAAAAAGAACTTGGATTGACATTTCTATGGACTTTATTTTGGGGTTGCCTAGGACTAAGAAAGGGAGGGATTCTATTTTTGGATTACTTTATGGGCTAAACTTTGCTCAATATTGTTGTAATCTACTATTTGTCATCGTCTAAACTTTGCACAATAAAGTTGTAATCTACTACTTGTCATCCTCCAACGGATGGACAAACTGAAGTTGTAAATAGAACTTACTTGGATTGACATTTCTATGGACTTTATTTTGGGGTTGCCTAGGACTAAGGAGGGGAGGGATTTTATTTATGGATTACTTTATGGGCTAAACTTTGCACCATAAAGTTGTAATCTACTACTTGTCATCCTCAAACGTATAGACAAACTGAAGTTGTAAATAGAACTTTGAGAACACTTTTGTGTGCTATTCTTAAAAGAACTTGGATTGACATTTATATGGACTTTATTTTGGGGTTGCCTAGGACTAAGAAGGGAGGGATTCTATTTTATGGATTACTTTATGGGCTAAACTTGCTCAATATTGTTGTAATCTACTACTTGTCATCCTCAAACGGATGGACAAACTGAAGTTGTACATAGAACTTTGGGAAAACTTTTGCGTGCTATTCTTAAAAAGAACTTGGATTGACATTTCTATGGATTTATTTTGGGGTTGCCTAGGACTAAGAAGGGGAGGGATTTTATTTTTGGATTACTTTATGGGCTAAACTTTGCTCCATATTGTTGTAATCTACTACTTGTCATCCTCAAACGGATGGACAAACTGAAGTTGTCAATAGAACTTTGGGAACACTTTTGCGTGCTATTCTTAAAAAGAACTTGGATTGACATTTCTATGGACTTTATTTTGGGGTTGCCTAGGACTAAGAAGGGGAGGGATTCTATTTTTGGATTAGTTTATGGGCTAAACTTTGCACAATAAGTTGTAATCTACTACTTGTCATCCTCAAACGGATGGACAAACTGAAGTTGTAAATAGAACTTTGAGAATAATTTGGAACACTTTGCGTGCTATTCTTAAAAGAACTTGGACTGACATTTCTATGGACTTTATTTTGGGGTTGCCTAGGACTAAGAAGGGGAGGAATTTATTTTTGGATACTTTATGGGCTAAACTTTGCTCCATATTGTTGTAATCTACTACTTGTCATCCTCAAACGGATGGACAACTGAAGTTGTCAATAGAACTTTGGGAACACTTTTGCGTGCTATTCTTAAAAGAACTTGGATTGACATTTCTATGGACTTTATTTTGGGGTTGCCTAGACTAAGAAGGGGAGATTTCTATTTTGGATTACTTTATGGGCTAAACTTTGCTCAATATTGTTGTAATCTACTACTTGTCATCGTCTAAACTTTGCACAATAAAGTTGTAATCTACTACTTGTCATCCTCAAACGGATGGACAAACTTAAGTTGTAAATAGAACTTACTTGGATTGACATTTCTATGGACGACAAAGTTTAGCCCATAAAGTAATTTAAAAATAGAATCCCACCCTCCCACCCCTTCTTAGTCCTAGGCAACTCCAAATAAAGTCCATAGAAATGTCAATCCAATTCTTTTTAAGAATGAGCACGCAAAATGTTCCCAGTTCTATTGACAACTTCGTTTGTCCATCCGTTTGAGGATGACAAGTAGTAGATTACAACAATGGAGCAAAGTTTAGCCCATAAGTAATCCAAAATAAAATCCCTCCCTTCTTAGTCCTAGGCAACCCAAAATAAAGTCCATAGAAATGTCAGTCTAATTTCTTTAAGAATAGCACGCAAAAGTGTTCCCAAAGTATCTCAAAGTTCTATTACAACTTCAGTTTGTCCATCCGTTTTGAGGATGACAAGTAGTAGATTACACACTATGGAGCAAGTTTACCTAAAGTAATCCATAAATAGAATCCCTCCCCTTCTTTGTCCTAGTCAACCCCAAAAATCAAATA
>NW_027331385.1:0-127198 GCF_022965805.1 Primulina eburnea
TATTGTTTCTGGTCGCGATGTTAAATTCTTGAGTTACTTTTGGAAGACTTTATGGGCTAAACTTGGCACAAAATTGTTGTTTTCTACTACTTGTCATCCTCAAACGGATGGACAAACTGAAGTTGTCAATAGAACTTTTGGCACATTTTATAGCTTCTCATAAAACCGATGATGCTTCAAACATTGCGGATTTGTTCTTTAGAGAAGTCGCTAGGTTGCATGGAATGCCTAGGACTATTGTTTCTGGTCGCGATGTTAAATTCTTGAGTTACTTTTGGAATACTTTATGGGCTAAACTCTGCACAAAATTGTTGTTTTCTACTACTTGTCATCCTCAAACGGATGGACAAACTGAAGTTGTCAATAGAACTTTGGGAACACTTTTGCGTGCTATTATTAAAAAGAACTTGGATTGACATTTCTATGGACTTTATTTTGGGGTTGCCTAGGACTAAGAAGGAGAGGGATTCTATTTTGGTTGTTGTGGATAGATTCTCTAAGACGGCACATTTTATAGCTTGTCATAAAACCGATGATGCTTCAAACATTGCGGATTTGTTCTTTAGAGAAGTCGCTAGGTTGCATGGAATGCTTAGGACTATTGTTTCTGGTCGCGATGTTAAATTCTTGAGTTACTTTTGGAATACTTTATGGGCTAAACTTGGCACAAAATTGTTGTTTTCTACTACTTGTCATCCTAAAACGGATGGACAAACTGAAATTGTCAATAGAACTTTGGGAACACTTTGGCGTGTTATTCTTAAAAAGAACTTGAGTTGACATTTCTATGGACTTTATTTTGGGGTTGCCTAGGACTAAGAAGGGGATGGATTCTATTTTTGTTGTTGTGGATAGATTCTCTAAGATGGCACATTTTATAGCTTGTTATATAACCGATGATGCTTCAAACATTGCGGATTTTTTCTTTAGAGAAGTCGTTAGGTTGCATGGCATGCCTAGGAATATTGTTTCTGGTCGCGATGTTAAATTTTTGAATTACTTTTGGAATACTTTATGGGCTAAACTTGGCACAAAATTGTTGTTTTCTACTACCTGTCATCCTCAAACGTATGGACAAACTGAAGTTGTCAATAGAACTTTGAGAACACTTTTGCGTGCTATTCTTAAAAGGAACTTGGATTGACATTTCTATGGACTTTATTTTGGGGTTTCCTAGGACTAAGAAGGGGAGGGATTCTATTTTTGTTGTTGTGGATAGATTCTCTAAGATGGCACATTTTATAGCTTGTTATAAAACCGATGATGCTTCAAACATTGCGGATTTTTTCTTTAGAGAAGTCGTTATGTTGCATGGCATGCCTAGGACTATTGTTTCTGGTCGCGATGTTAAATTCTTGAGTTACTTTTGGAAGACTTTATGGGCTAAACTTGGCACAAAATTGTTGTTTTCTACTACTTGTCATCCTCAAACGGATGGACAAACTGAAGTTGTCAATAGAACTTTTGGCACATTTTATAGCTTGTCATAAAACCGATGATGCTTCAAACATTGCGGATTTGTTCTTTAGAGAAGTCGCTAGGTTGCATGGAATGCCTAGGACTATTGTTTCTGGTCGCGATGTTAAATTCTTGAGTTACTTTTGGAATACTTTATGGGCTAAACTCTGCACAAAATTGTTGTTTTCTACTACTTGTCATCCTCAAACGGATGGACAAACTGAAGTTGTCAATAGAACTTTGGGAACACTTTTGCGTGCTATTATTAAAAAGAACTTGGATTGACATTTCTATGGACTTTATTTTGGGGTTGCCTAGGACTAAGAAGGAGAGGGATTCTATTTTGGTTGTTGTGGATAGATTCTCTAAGACGGCACATTTTATAGCTTGTCATAAAACCGATGATGCTTCAAACATTGCGGATTTGTTCTTTAGAGAAGTCGCTAGGTTGCATGGAATGCTTAGGACTATTGTTTCTGGTCGCGATGTTAAATTCTTGAGTTACTTTTGGAATACTTTATGGGCTAAACTTGGCACAAAATTGTTGTTTTCTACTACTTGTCATCCTAAAACGGATGGACAAACTGAAATTGTCAATAGAACTTTGGGAACACTTTGGCGTGTTATTCTTAAAAAGAACTTGAGTTGACATTTCTATGGACTTTATTTTTGGGTTGCCTAGGACTAAGAAGGGGATGGATTCTATTTTTGTTGTTGTGGATAGATTCTCTAAGATGGCACATTTTATAGCTTGTTATAAAACCGATGATGCTTCAAATATTGCGGATTTGTTCTTTATAGAAGTCGTTAGGTTGCATGGCATGCCTAGGACTATTATTTCTGGTCGCGATGTTAAATTCTTTAGTTACTTTTGGAAGACTTTATGGTCTAAACTTGACACAAAATTGTTGTTTTCTACTACTTGTCATCCTCAAACGGATGGACAAACTGAAGTTGTCAATAGAACTTTGAGAACACTTTTGCGTGATATTCTTAAAAAGAACTTGGATTGACATTTCTAGGGACTTTATTTTGGGGTTGCCTAGGAATAAGAAGGGGAGGGATTCTATTTTTGTTGTTATGGATAGATTCTCTAATATGGCACATTTTATAGCTTGTCATAAAACAGATGATGCTTCAAATATTGCAGATTTGTTCTTTAGAGAAGTCGCTAGGTTGCATGGCATGCCTAGGACTATTATTTCTGGTCGCGATGTTAAATTATTTAGTTACTTTTGGAAGACTTTATGGGCTAAACTTGGCACAAAATTGTTGATTTCTACTACTTGTCATCCTCAAACGGATGGACAAACTGAAGTTGTCAATAGAACTTTGTGAACACTTTTGCGTGCTATTATTAAAAAGAACTTGGATTGACATTTCTATGGACTTTATTTTGGGGTTGCCTAGGAATAAGAAGGGGAGGGATTCTATTTTTGTTGTTATGGATAGATTCTCTAATATGGCACATTTTATAGCTTGTCATAAAACAGATGATGCTTCAAACATTGCAGATTTGTTCTTTAGAGAAGTCGCTAGGTTGCATGGCATGCCTAGGACTATTATTTCTGGTCGCGATGTTAAATTATTTAGTTACTTTTGGAAGACTTTATGGGATAAACTTGGCACAAAATTGTTGATTTCTACTACTTGTCATCCTCAAACGGATGGACAAACTGAAGTTGTCAATAGAACTTTGAGAACACTTTTGCGTGATATTCTTAAAAAGAACTTGGATTGACATTTCTAGGGACTTTATTTTGGGGTTGCCTAGGAATAAGAAGGGGAGGGATTCTATTTTTGTTGTTATGGATAGATTCTCTAATATGGCACATTTTATAGCTTGTCATAAAACAGATGATGCTTCAAACATTGTAGATTTGTTCTTTAGAGAAGTCGCTAGGTTGCATGGCATGCCTAGGACTATTATTTCTGGTCGCGATGTTAAATTTTGAGTTACTTTTGGAATACTTTATGGGCTAAACTTGGCACAAAATTGTTGTTTTCTACTACTTGTCATCCTCAAACGGATGGACAAACTGAAGTTGTCAATAGAACTTTGAGAACACTTTTGCGTGATATTCTTAAAAAGAACTTGGATTGACATTTCTAGGGACTTTATTTTGGGGTTGCCTAGGAATAAGAAGGGGAGGGATTCAATTTTTGTTGTTATGGATAGATTCTCTAATATGGCACATTTTATAGCTTGTCATAAAACAGATGATGCTTCAAATATTGCAGATTTGTTCTTTAGAGAAGTCGCTAGGTTGCATGGCATGCCTAGGACTATTATTTCTGGTCGCGATGTTAAATTATTTAGTTACTTTTGGAAGACTTTATGGGCTAAACTTGGCACAAAATTGTTGATTTCTACTACTTGTCATCCTCAAACGGATGGACAAACTGAAGTTGTCAATAGAACTTTGTGAACACTTTTGCGTGCTATTATTAAAAAGAACTTGGATTGACATTTCTATGGACTTTATTTTGGAGTTGCCTAGGAATAAAAAGGGGAGGGATTCTATTTTTGTTGTTATGGATAGATTCTCTAATATGGCACATTTTATAGCTTGTCATAAAACAGATGATGCTTCAAACATTGCAGATTTGTTCTTTAGAGAAGTCGCTAGGTTGCATGGCATGCGTAGGACTATTATTTCTGGTCGCGATGTTAAATTATTTAGTTACTTTTGGAAGACTTTATGGGCTAAACTTGGCACAAAATTGTTGTTTTCTACTACTTGTCATCTTCAAACGGATGGACAAACTGAAGTTGTCAATAGAACTTTGGGAACACTTTTGCGTGCTATTATTAAAAAGAACTTGGATTGACATTTCTATGGACTTTATTTTGGGGTTGCCGAGGACTAAGAAGGGGACGGATTCTATTTTTGTTGTTGTGGATAGATTCTCTAATATGGCACATTTTATAGCTTGTCATAAAACAGATGATGCTTCAAACATTGCAGATTTGTTCTTTAGAGAAGTCGCTAGGTTGCATGGCATGCCTAGGACTATTATTTCTGGTCGCGATGTTAAATTATTTAGTTACTTTTTGAAGACTTTATGGGCTAAACTTGGCACAAAATTGTTGATTTCTACTACTTGTCATCCTCAAACGGATGGACAAACTGAAGTTGTCAATAAAACTTTGAGAACACTTTTGCGTGATATTCTTAAAAAGAACTTGGATTGACATTTCTAGGGACTTTATTTTGGGGTTGCCTAGGAATAAGAAGGGGAGGGATTCTATTTTTGTTGTTTTGGATAGATTCTATAATATGGCACATTTTATAGCTTGTCATAAAACAGATGATGCTTCAAACATTGTAGATTTGTTCTTTAGAGAAGTCGCTAGGTTGCATGGCATGCCTAGGACTATTATTTCTGGTCGCGATGTTAAATTTTGAGTTACTTTTGGAATACTTTATGGGCTAAACTTGGCACAAAATTGTTGTTTTCTACTACTTGTCATCCTCAAACGGATGGACAAACTGAAGTTGTCAATAGAACTTTGAGAACACTTTTGCGTGATATTCTTAAAAAGAACTTGGATTGACATTTCTAGGGACTTTATTTTGGGGTTGCCTAGGAATAAGAAGGGGAGGGATTCTATTTTTGTTGTTATGGATAGATTCTCTAATATGGCACATTTTATAGCTTGTCATAAAACAGATGATGCTTCAAACATTGCAGATTTGTTCTTTAGAGAAGTCGCTAGGTTGCATGGCATGCCTAGGACTATTATTTCTCGTCGCGATGTTAAATTATTTAGTTACTTTTGGAAGACTTTATGGGCTAAACTTGGCACAAAATTGTTGATTTCTACTACTTGTCATCCTCAAACGGATGGACAAACTGAAGTTGTCAATAGAACTTTGAGAACAATTTTGCGTGCTATTCTTAAAAAGAACTTGGATTGACATTTCTATGGACTTTATTTTGGGGTTTTCTAGGACTAAGAAGGGGAGGGATTCTATTTTTGTTGTTGTGGATAGATTCTCTAAGATGGCACATTTTATAGCTTGTTATAAAACCGATGATGCTTCAAACATTGCGGATTTTTTCTTTAGAGAAGTCGTTATGTTGCATGGCATGCCTAGGACTATTGTTTCTGGTCGCGATGTTAAATTCTTGAGTTACTTTTGGAAGACTTTATGGGCTAAACTTGGCACAAAATTGTTGTTTTCTACTACTTGTCATCCTCAAACGGATGGACAAACTGAAGTTGTCAATAGAACTTTTGGCACATTTTATAGCTTCTCATAAAACCGATGATGCTTCAAACATTGCGGATTTGTTCTTTAGAGAAGTCGCTAGGTTGCATGGAATGCCTAGGACTATTGTTTCTGGTCGCGATGTTAAATTCTTGAGTTACTTTTGGAATACTTTATGGGCTAAACTCTGGACAAAATTGTTGTTTTCTACTACTTGTCATCCTCAAACGGATGGACAAACTGAAGTTGTCAATAGAACTTTGGGAACACTTTTGCGTGCTATTATTAAAAAGAACTTGGATTGACATTTCTATGGACTTTATTTTGGGGTTGCCTAGGACTAAGAAGGGGAGGGATTCTATTTTGGTTGTTGTGGATAGATTCTCTAAGACGGCACATTTTATAGCTTGTCATAAAACCGATGATGCTTCAAACATTGCGGATTTGTTCTTTAGAGAAGTCGCTAGGTTGCATGGAATGCTTAGGACTATTGTTTCTGGTCGCGATGTTAAATTCTTGAGTTACTTTTGGAATACTTTATGGGCTAAACTTGGCACAAAATTGTTGTTTTCTACTACTTGTCATCCTAAAACGGATGGACAAACTGAAATTGTCAATAGAACTTTGGGAACACTTTGGCGTGTTATTCTTAAAAAGAACTTGAGTTGACATTTCTATTGACTTTATTTTGGGGTTGCCTAGGACTAAGAAGGGGATGGATTCTATTTTTGTTGTTGTGGATAGATTCTCTAAGATGGCACATTTTATAGCTTGTTATAAAACCGATGATGCTTCAAATATTGCGGATTTGTTCTTTATAGAAGTCGTTAGGTTGTATGGCATGCCTAGGACTATTATTTCTGGTCGCGATGTTAAATTCTTTAGTTACTTTTGGAAGACTTTATGGTCTAAACTTGGCACAAAATTGTTGTTTTCTACTACTTGTCATCCTCAAACGGATGGACAAACTGAAGTTGTCAATAGAACTTTGAGAACACTTTTGCGTGATATTCTTAAAAAGAACTTGGATTGACATTTCTAGGGACTTTATTTTGGGGTTGCCTAGGAATAAGAAGGGGAGGGATTCTATTTTTGTTGTTATGGATAGATTCTCTAATATGGCACATTTTATAGCTTGTCATAAAACAGATGATGCTTCAAATATTGCAGATTTGTTCTTTAGAGAAGTCGCTAGGTTGCATGGCATGCCTAGGACTATTATTTCTGGTCGCGATGTTAAATTATTTAGTTACTTTTGGAAGACTTTATGGGCTAAACTTGGCACAAAATTGTTGATTTCTACTACTTGTCATCCTCAAACGGATGGACAAACTGAAGTTGTCAATAGAACTTTGTGAACACTTTTGCGTGCTATTATTAAAAAGAACTTGGATTGACATTTCTATGGACTTTATTTTGGGGTTGCCTAGGAATAAGAAGGGGAGGGATTCTATTTTGGTTGTTATGGATAGATTCTCTAATATGGCACATTTTATAGCTTGTCATAAAACAGATGATGCTTCAAACATTGCAGATTTGTTCTTTAGAGAAGTCGCTAGGTTGCATGGCATGCCTAGGACTATTATTTCTGGTCGCGATGTTAAATTATTTAGTTACTTTTGGAAGACTTTATGGGCTAAACTTGGCACAAAATTGTTGATTTCTACTACTTGTCATCCTCAAACGGATGGACAAACTGAAGTTGTCAATAGAACTTTGAGAACACTTTTGCGTGATATTCTTAAAAAGAACTTGGATTGACATTTCTAGGGACTTTATTTTGGGGTTGCCTAGGAATAAGAAGGGGAGGGATTCTATTTTTGTTGTTATGGATAGATTTTCTAATATGGCACATTTTATAGCTTGTCATAAAACAGATGATGCTTCAAACATTGTAGATTTGTTCTTTAGAGAAGTCGCTAGGTTGCATGGCATGCCTAGGACTATTATTTCTGGTCGCGATGTTAAATTTTGAGTTACTTTTGGAATACTTTATGGGCTAAACTTGGCACAAAATTGTTGTTTTCTACTACTTGTCATCCTCAAACGGATGGACAAACTGAAGTTGTCAATAGAACTTTGAGAACACTTTTGCGTGATATTCTTAAAAAGAACTTGGATTGACATTTCTAGGGACTTTATTTTGGGGTTGCCTAGGAATAAGAAGGGGAGGGATTCAATTTTTGTTGTTATGGATAGATTCTCTAATATGGCACATTTTATAGCTTGTCATAAAACAGATGATGCTTCAAATATTGCAGATTTGTTCTTTAGAGAAGTCGCTAGGTTGCATGGCATGCCTAGGACTATTATTTCTGGTCGCGATGTTAAATTATTTAGTTACTTTTGGAAGACTTTATGGGCTAAACTTGGCACAAAATTGTTGATTTCTACTACTTGTCATCCTCAAACGGATGGACAAACTGAAGTTGTCAATAGAACTTTGTGAACACTTTTGCGTGCTATTATTAAAAAGAACTTGGATTGACATTTCTATGGACTTTATTTTGGGGTTGCCTAGGAATAAGAAGGGGAGGGATTCTATTTTTGTTGTTATGGATAGATTCTCTAATATGGCACATTTTATAGCTTGTCATAAAACAGATGATGCTTCAAACATTGCAGATTTGTTCTTTAGAGAAGTCGCTAGGTTGCATGGCATGCCTAGGACTATTATTTCTGGTCGCGATGTTAAATTATTTAGTTACTTTTGGAAGACTTTATGGGCTAAACTTGGCACAAAATTGTTGTTTTCTACTACTTGTCATCTTCAAACGGATGGACAAACTGAAGTTGTCAATAGAACTTTGGGAACACTTTTGCGTGCTATTATTAAAAAGAACTTGGATTGACATTTCTATGGACTTTATTTTGGGGTTGCCTAGGACTAAGAAGGGGAGGGATTCTATTTTGGTTGTTGTGGATAGATTCTCTAAGACGGCACATTTTATAGCTTGTCATAAAACAGATGATGCTTCAAACATTGCAGATTTGTTCTTTAGAGAAGTCGCTAGGTTGCATGGCATGCCTAGGACTATTATTTCTGGTCGCGATGTTAAATTATTTAGTTACTTTTGGAAGACTTTATGGGCTAAACTTGGCACAAAATTGTTGATTTCTACTACTTGTCATCCTCAAACGGATGGACAAACTGAAGTTGTCAATAAAACTTTGAGAACACTTTTGCGTGATATTTTTAAAAAGAACTTGGATTGACATTTCTAGGGACTTTATTTTGGGGTTGCCTAGGAATAAGAAGGGGAGGGATTCTATTTTTGTTGTTATGGATAGATTCTCTAATATGGCACATTTTATAGCTTGTCATAAAACAGATGATGCTTCAAACATTGTAGATTTGTTCTTTAGAGAAGTCGCTAGGTTGCATGGCATGCCTAGGACTATTATTTCTGGTCGCGATGTTAAATTTTGAGTTACTTTTGGAATACTTTATGGGCTAAACTTGGCACAAAATTGTTGTTTTCTACTACTTGTCATCCTCAAACGGATGGACAAACTGAAGTTGTCAATAGAACTTTGAGAACACTTTTGCGTGATATTCTTAAAAAGAACTTGGATTGACATTTCTAGGGACTTTATTTTGGGGTTGCCTAGGAATAAGAAGGGGAGGGATTCTATTTTTGTTGTTATGGATAGATTCTCTAATATGGCACATTTTATAGCTTGTCATAAAACAGATGATGCTTCAAACATTGCAGATTTGTTCTTTAGAGAAGTCGCTAGGTTGCATGGCATGCCTAGGACTATTATTTCTCGTCGCGATGTTAAATTATTTAGTTACTTTTGGAAGACTTTATGGGCTAAACTTGGCACAAAATTGTTGATTTCTACTACTTGTCATCCTCAAACGGATGGACAAACTGAAGTTGTCAATAGAACTTTGAGAACACTTTCGCGTGATATTCTTAAAAAGAACTTGGATTGACATTTCTAGGGACTTTATTTTGGGGTAGCCTAGGAATAAGAAGGGGAGGGATTCTATTTTTGTTGTTATGGATAGATTCTCTAATATGGCACATTTTATAGCTTGTCATAAAACAGATGATGCTTCAAACATTGCAGATTTGTTCTTTAGAGAAGTCGCTAGGTTGCATGGCATGCCTAGGACTATTATTTCTGGTCGCGATGTTAAATTTTGAGTTACTTTTGGAATACTTTATGGGCTAAACTTGGCACAAAATTGTTGTTTTCTACTACTTGTCATCCTCAAACGGATGGACAAACTGAAGTTGTCAATAGAACTTTGAGAACACTTTTGCGTGATATTCTTAAAAAGAACTTGGATTGACATTTCTAGGGACTTTATTTTGGGGTTGCCTATGAATAAGAAGGGGAGGGATTCTATTTTTGTTGTTATGGATAGATTCTCTAATATGGCACATTTTATAGCTTGTCATAAAACAGATGATGCTTCAAACATTGCAGATTTGTTCTTTAGAGAAGTCGCTAGGTTGCATGGTATGCCTAGTACTATTATTTCTGGTCGCGATGTTAAATTATTTAGTTACTTTTGGAAGATATATGGGCTAAACTTGGCACAAAATTGTTGATTTCTACTACTTGTCATCCTCAAACGGATGGACAAACTGAAGTTGTCAATAGAACTTTAGGAACACTTTTGCGTGCTATTATTAAAAAGAACTTGGATTGACATTTCTATGGACTTTATTTTGGGGTTGCCTAGGACTAAGAAGGGGAGGGATTCTATTTTTGTTGTCGTGGATAGATTCTCAAAGATGGCACATTTTATAGCTTGTCATAAAACCGATGATGCTTCAAACATGGCGGATTTGTTCTTTAGAGAAGTCGCTAGGTTGCATTGAATGCCTAGGACTATTGTTTCTGGTCGCGATGTTAAATTCTTGAGTTACTTTTGGAATACTTTATGGGCTAAACTTGGCACAAAATTGCTGTTTTCTACTACTTGTCATCTTCAAACGGATGGACAAACTGAAGTTGTCAATAGAACTTTGGGAACACTTTTGCGTGCTATTATTAAAAAGAACTTGGATTGACATTTCTATGGACTTTATTTTGGGGTTGCCTAGGACTAAGAAGGGGAGGGATTCTATTTTGGTTGTTGTGGATAGACTCTCTAAGACGGCACATTTTATAGCTTGTCATAAAACCGATGATGCTTCAAACATTGCGGATTTGTTCTTTAGAGAAGTCGCTAGGTTGCATGGAATGCTTATGACTATTGTTTCTGGTCGCGATGTTAAATTCTTGAGTTACTTTTGGAATACTTTATGGGCTAAACTTGACACAAAATTGTTGTTTTCTACTACTTGTCATCTTCAAACGGATGGACAAACTGAAGTTGTCAATAGAACTTTGGGAACACTTTTGCGTGCTATTCTTAAAAAGAACTTGGATTGACATTTCTATGGACTTTATTTTGGGGTTGCCTAGGACTAAGAAGTTGATGTATTCTATTTTTGTTGTTGTGGATAGATTCTCTAAGATGGCACATTTTATAGCTTGTTATAAAACCGATGATGCTTCAAACATTGCGGATTTGTTCTTTAGAGAAGTCGCTAGGTTGCATGGAATGCTTACGACAATTGTTTCTGGTCGCGATGTTAAATTTTTGAGTTAATTTTGGAATACTTTACGGGCTAAACTTGGCACAAAATTGTTGTTTTCTACTACTTTTCATCCTCAAACGGATGTACAAACTGAAGTTGTCAATAGAACTTTGGGAAAACTTTTGCGTGCTATTCTTAAAAAGAACTTGGATTGACATTTCTATGGACTTTATTTTGGGGTTGCCTAGGACTAAGAAGGGGAGGGATTCTATTTTTGTTGTTGTGGATATATTATCTAAGATGGCACATTTTATAGCTTGTTATAAAACCGATGATGCTTCAAACATTGCGGATTTTTTCTTTAGAGAAGTCGTTAGGTTGCATGGCATGCCTAGGACTATTGTTTCTGGTCGCGATGTTAAATTCTTGAGTTACTTTTGGAATACTTTATGGGCTAAACTTGGCACAAAATTGTTGTTTTCTACTACTTGTCATCTTCAAACGGATGGACAAACTGAAGTTGTCAATAAAACTTTGGGAACACTTTTGCGTGCTATTCTTAAAAAGAACTTGGATTGACATTTCTATGGACTTTATTTTGGGGTTGCCTAGGACTAAGAAGGGGATGGATTCTATTTTTGTTGTTGTGGATAGATTCTCTAAGATGGCACATTTTATAGCTTGTTATAAAACCGATGATGCTTCAAACATTGCGGATTTTTTCTTTAGAGAAGTCGTTAGGTTGCATGGCATGCCTAGGACTATTGTTTCTGGTCGCGATGTTAAATTCTTGAGTTACTTTTGGAAGACTTTATGGGCTAAACTTGGCACAAAATTGTTGTTTTCTACTACTTGTCATCCTCAAACGGATGGACAAACTGAAGTTGTCAATAGAACTTTTGGCACATTTTATAGCTTGTCATAAAACCGATGATGCTTCAAACATTGCGGATTTGTTCTTTAGAGAAGTCGCTAGGTTGCATGGAATGCCTAGGACTATTGTTTCTGGTCGCGATGTTAAATTCTTGAGTTACTTTTCGAAGACTTTATGGGCTAAACTTGACACAAAATTGTTGTTTTCTACTACTTGTCATCCTCAAACGGATGGACAAACTGAAGTTGTCATTAGAACTTTGACAACACTTTTGCGTGCTATTCTTAAAAAGAACTTGGATTGACATTTCTATGGACTTTATTTTGGGGCTGCCTAGGACTAAGAAGAGGAGGGATACTATTTTTGTTGTTGTGGAAAGATTCTCTAAGATGGCACATTTTATAGCTTGTCATAAAACCGATGAAGCTTCAAACATTGCGGATTTGTTCTTTAGAGAAGTCGCTAGGTTGCATGGCATGCCTAGGACTATTATTTCTGGTCGCGATGTTAAATTATTTAGTTACTTTTGGAAGACTTTATGGGCTAAACTTGGCACAAAATTGTTGATTTCTACTACTTGTCATCCTCAAACGGATTGACAAACTGAAGTTGTCAATAGAACTTTGGGAACACTTTTGCGTGCTATTATTAAAAAGAACTTGGATTGACATTTCTATGGACTTTATTTTGGGGTTGCCTAGGACTAAGAAGGGGAGGGATTCTATTTTTGTTGTTGTGGATAGATTCTCTAAGATGACACATTTTATAGCTTGTCATAAAACCGATGATGCTTCAAACATTGCGGATTTGTTCTTTAGAGAAGTCGCTAGGTTGCATTGAATACCAAGGACTATTGTTTCTGGTCGCGATGTTAAATTCTTGAGTTACTTTTGGAATACTTTATGGGCTAAACTTGGCACAAAATTGTTGTTTTCTACTACTTGTCATCTTCAAACGGATGGACAAACTGAAGTTGTCAATAGAACTTTGGGAACACTTTTGCGTGCTATTCTTAAAAAGAACTTGGATTGACATTTCTATGGACTTTATTTTGGGGTTTCCTAGGACTAAGAAGGGGATGGATTCTATTTTTGTTGTTGTGGATAGATTCTCTAAGATGGCACATTTTATAGCTTGTTATAAAACCGATGATGCTTCAAACATTGCGGATTTTTTCTTTAGAGAAGTCGTTAGGTTGCATGGCATGCCTAGGATTATTGTTTCTGGTCGCGATGTTAAATTCTTGAGTTACTTTTGGAAGACTTTATGGGCTAAACATGGCACAAAATTGTTGTTTTCTACTACTTGTCATCCTCAAACGGATGGACAAACTGAAGTTTTCAATAGAACTTTGGGAACACTTTTGCGTGCTATTCTTAAAAAGAACTTGGATTGACATTTTGATGGACTTCATTTTGGGGTTGCCGAGGACTAAGAAGGGGAGTGATTTTATTTTTGTTGTTGTGGATAGATTCTCTAAGATGACACATTTTATAGCTTGTCATAAAACCGATGATGCTTCAAACATTGCGGATTTGTTCTTTAGAGAAGTCGTTAGGTTGCATGGCATGCCTAGGACTATTATTTCTGGTCGCGATGTTAAATTCTTTAGTTACTTTTGGAAGACTTTATGGACTAAACTTGGCACAAAATTTTTGATTTCTACTACTTGTCATCCTCAAACGGATGGACAAACTGAAGTTGTCAATAGAACTTTGGGAACACTTTTGCGTGCTATTATTAAAAAGAACTTTGATTGACATTTCTATGGACTTATTTTGGGGTTGCCTAGGACTAAGAAGGGGAGGGATTCTATTTTTGTTGTTGTGGATAGATTCTCTAAGATGGCACATTTTATAGCTTGTCATAAAACCGATGATGCTTCAAACATTGCGGATTTGTTCATTAGAGAAGTCGCTAGGTTGCATGGAATGCCTAGGACTATTGTTTCTGGTCGCGATGTTAAATTCTTGAGTTACTTTTGGAATACTTTATGGGCTAAACTTGGCACAAAATTGTTGTATTCTACTACTTGTCATCCTCAAACGGATGGACAAACTGAAGTTGTCAATAGAACTTTGGGAACACTTTTGCGTGCTATTATTAAAAAGAACTTGGATTGACATTTCTATGGACTTTATTTTGGGGTTGCCTAGGACTAAGAAGGGGAGGGATTCTATTATTGTTGTTGTGGATAGATTCTCTAAGATGGCACATTTTATAGCTTGTCATAAAACCGATGATGCTTCAAACATTGCGGATTTGTTCTTTAGAGAAGTCGCTAGGTTGCATTGAATGCCTAGGACTATTGTTTCTAGCGCGATGTTAAATTCTTGAGTTACTTTTGGAATACTTTATGGGCTAAACTTGGCACAAAATTGTTGTTTTCTACTACTTGTCATCTTCAAACGGATGGACAAACTGAAGTTGTCAATAGAACTTTGGGAACACTTTTGCGTGCTATTCTTAAAAAGAACTTGGATTGACATTTCTATGGACTTTATTTTGGGGTTTCCTAGGACTAAGAAGGGGATGGATTCTATTTTTGTTGTTGTGGATAGATTCTCTAAGATGGCACATTTTATAGCTTGTTATAAAACCGATGATGCTTCAAACATTGCGGATTTTTTCTTTAGAGAAGTCGTTAGGTTGCATGGCATGCCTAAGACTATTGTTTCTGGTCGCGATGTTAAATTCTTGAGTTACTTTTGGAAGACTTTATGGGCTAAACTTGGCACAAAATTGTTGTTTTCTACTACTTGTCATCCTCAAACGGATGGACAAACTGAAGTTTTCAATAGAACTTTGGGAACACTTTTGCGTGCTATTCTTAAAAAGAACTTGGATTGACATTTTGATGGACTTTATTTTGGGTTTGCCGAGGACTAAAAAGGGGAGTGATTTTATTTTTGTTGTTGTGGATAGATTCTCTAAGATGACACATTTTATAGCTTGTCATAAAACCGATGATGCTTCAAACATTGCGGATTTGTTCTTTAGAGAAGTCGTTAGGTTGCATGGCATGCCTAGGACTATTATTTCTGGTCGCGATGTTAAATTCTTTAGTTACTTTTGGAAGTCTTTATGGACTAAACTTGGCACAAAATTTTTGATTTCTACTACTTGTCATCCTCAAACGGATGGACAAACTGAAGTTGTCAATAGAACTTTGGGAACACTTTTGCGTGCTATTATTAAAAAGAACTTGGATTGACATTTCTATGGACTTATTTTGGGGTTGCCTAGGACTAAGAAGGGGAGGGATTCTATTTTTGTTGTTGTGGATAGATTCTCTAAGATGGCACATTTTATAGCTTGTCATAAAACCGATGATGCTTCAAATATTGCGGATTTGTTCTTTAGAGAAGTCGCTGGGTTGCATGGAATGCCTAGGACTATTGTTTCTGGTCGCGATGTTAAATTCTTGAGTTACTTTTGGAATACTTTATGGGCTAAACTTGGCACAAAATTGTTGTTTTCTACTACTTGTCATCCTCAAACGGATGGACAAACTGAAGTTGTCAATAGAACTTTGGGAACACATTTGCGTGCTATTATTAAAAAGAACTTGGATTGACATTTCTATGGACTTTATTTTGGGGTTGCCTAGGACTAAGAAGGGGATGTATTCTATTTTTTTTGTTGTGGATAGATTCTCTAAGATGGCACATTTTATAGCTTGTTATAAAACCGATGATGCTTCAAACATTGCGGATTTGTTATTTAGAGAAGTCGCTAGGTTGCATGGAATGCTTAGGACAATTGTTTCTGATCGCGATGTTAAATTTTTGAGTTACTTTTGGAATACTTTATGGGCTAAACTTGGCACAAAATTGTTGTTTTCTACTACTTTTTATCCTCAAACGGATGTACAAACTGAAGTTGTCAATAGAACTTTGGGAAAACTTTTGCGTGCTATTCTTAAAAAGAACTTGGATTGACATTTCTATGGACTTTATTTTGGGGTTGCCTAGGACTAAGAAGGGGATGGATTCTATTTTTGTTGTTGTGGATAGATTCTCTAAGATGGCACATTTTATAGCTTGTTATAAAACCGATGATGCTTCAAACATTGCGGATTTTTTCTTTAGAGAAGTCGTTAGGTTGCATGGCATGCCTAGTAATATTGTTTCTGGTCGCGATGTTAAATTTTTGAGTTACTTTTGGAATACTCTATGGGCTAAATTTGGCACAAAAATGTTGTTTTCTACTATTTGTCATTCTCAAATGGATGGACAAACTGAAGTTTTCAATAGAACTTTGGGAACCCTTTTGCGTGCTATTCTTAAAAAGAACTTGGATTGACATTTTGATGGACTTTATTTTGGGGTTGCCGAGGACTAAGAAGGGGAGTGATTTTATTTTTGTTGTTGTGGATAGATTCTCTAAGATGACACATTTTATAGCTTGTCATAAAACCGATGATGCTTCAAACATTGCGGATTTGTTCTTTAGAGAAGTCGTTAGGTTGCATGGCATGCCTAGGACTATTATTTCTGGTCGCGATGTTAAATTCTTTAGTTACTTTTGGAAGACTTTATGGGCTAAACTTGGCACAAAATTGTTGATTTCTACTATTTGTCATCCTCAAACGGATGGACAAACTGAAGTTGTCAATAGAACTTTGGGAACACTTTTGCGTGCTATTATTAAAAAGAACTTGGATTGACATTTCTATGGACTTTATTTTGGGGTTGCCTAGGACTAAGAAGGGGAGGGATTCTATTTTTGTTGTTGTGTATAGATTCTCTAAGATGACACATTTTATAGCTTGTCATAAAACCGATGATGCTTCAAACATTGCGGATTTGTTCTTTAGAGAAGTCGCTAGGTTGCATGAAATGCCTAGGACTATTGTTTTTGGTAGCGATGTTAAATTCTAGAGTTACTTTTGGAAGACTTTATGGGCTAAACTTGGCACAAAATTGTTGTTTTCTACTACTTGTCATCCTCAAACGGATGGACAAACTGAAGTTGTCAATAGAACTTTGGGAACACTTTAGCGTGCTATTATTAAAAAGAACTTGGATTGACATTTCTATGGACTTTATTTTTGGGTTGCCTAGGACTAAGAAGGGGAGGGATTCTATTTTGGTTGTTGTGGATAGATTCTCTAAGACGGCACATTTTATATGTAATAGCCGAGCCCGGTGTACGGTACGATTTAAGTTTCGTATATTATTTGGGTTATGTGATTTAGATGTTTAGAGTTGTGTTTTGGGCTATAGTATTGTTGGTTAATGTTATCTTTAGGTATTAGATGTTGTTGGTTGTTCGTTTCAGTGTTTCGGTTTGATTTTATTTGGTTGTGTATTGTTCATTGCCGAAGCAAGAGTGCACCCGCGCTCTTAGAGGAGTGCCCCCGCGGTGTACTATTCATCATTTTGGAATCTGAAGGCCGTGGCATCACCGCACCCGCGGCAGTGCAAGGACCGCACCCGCGGTGTGCACCGCACTCGCGGTATTAGCAGCACCGCACCCGCGGTGTTCGTGCATGGGATTTATTTTGGTTGGCCGAAGGCATAGCGCACCCGCGGTGCTTGTGGTAGCGCACCCGCGGTGGAGGTATGGGCGAGTTTTTAAGTTGCTTTTTGGAGTTGTTGGCCATACCTTATCCTCATCTTTCCCCTTCATTTCCGATTTCCTCTCATTTTCTTAGGGTTTTCTACCATTTCATTCACTTCCTACCTTTGATTCTTGGGTTTGTTTGGATTTCCGACTTGAGATCGACGTTCTCCGTGGTATAAGGAAGCTTAGGTAAGTTTTTGGTGCGATTCTATTAAAGTTTTGAGTTAAGGGTTGACTTGGGCTTGATGTTTGAGTTGATTAATGGATTATTTGACTTGTATTTGTGGATATAGAGTTGATATTGGTATTATTTATGGATTATTGTTGTAGGTGGTGACCAAGAGCTAAGTTTGAGGTGTTCTATTGGTTTGTAAGTGGAATTTCATCCTTTTGCTTACATGATATTATATGTATTGTGTTTTAAAGATTTTAAAGTGATATTCCCTTCCATTGATCCATTGTTATGTATTGATTTCATTGATTATCTATTGGAGGTATTGTATATCTCACTATTGTTAAAAGGGAACACAAGAGAAAAGATAGAGATTGCGAAACGACGGCTTTAAATGATATTCAGAGTTCAAATGTTTTATTGGATTTTGATTAATCATAGTCAGAGCATTGCATGCAATTAGATGATCATCGACCATAGGCTTTTATCCCCTCACAGTTATCGATTTATATCGATGGGATATTTGCAACCACAGACAGAGATACTATTGATATCAATCCAGCCATAGAAAAGAGAATATCATCGTATTGCTATCTATTGCTATGTTATTGCTACAGTTATTGCTACAGTATTCATGTTTCAGAGTTGATGGTATTTATGATTTTAAAGTCATGTTTTACAGAGTATACTATGTATCATTGTTATGTAAGAGTTCCACTTGCTGAGATTTATTCTCATTTCAGTTTATTCATGTGATGCAGATCAGAGTGGAGGCCCTGGACGTGGACTGTGGATAGGGGTCATATGCATGCACCGTTGGAAGGAAGATTTTGACATGACCATAAGAATGATATTTTGTATTTTGTTATGTCATTTAAATGATCATGTATTGCTATTTTGTAAACATTTTTATGAAATGTATTTTTGAAACTCCTTCCATATTTTAAAAAGAAAACTTTATTTCCGCTGTATTATTTTTTTATTGTTACGGGTCAGGGTGTCACATTTAGTGGTATCAGAGCGGTGTTCTTCGGACCAATGCATATGACTTCGTCTACTTTCAACTGTCCGGGTATGTTTTCTTGCATCTATTTATTCATTGTTATATATTGATTGGTGTCTTGTGAGCAATTGTAGAGTATGCCTCCTAAGCGTAAGGCGGCAGAGGGTGAGGATAGTTCTTCCTCGAGAGTTGTCGACGAGTTCGGCAAGTTGCTTAAGGAGCAGGCTAAGGTGCATAGCGATCAGATTCAGCAGTTGCTCCGATTGCAAGGAGCAGGACAGGGTCGAGGCCAAGTGAGAGGTCAGGTTGCTCAGGCTGTTGGCACTGATGCCGTCTTTTCTGCTTTCAAGAGAATGGATCCACCGGAATTCGCAGGTAGCACCGATCCTTTAGTTGCTGTCGAGTGGGTCAAGGCGCTTGAAGCTATCTTCGATCATCTCCAGTATGAGGACAAAGACAGGATCAGCTGTGCAGTGTTCATGTTGGTTAAGGCTGCCCGCATTTGGTGGAATGCGACGAAGGTCAGTGTTACTGTTGCGACACTGAAGTGGTCAGAGTTCACTGACCTGTTCTACGACAAGTATTTCCCCGATGCACTTCGAGCGAGGAAGGTTACGGAGTTCTTGGAGCTTCGTCAGGGGAGCTTAGATGTTGGTGAGTACATTTTGAAGTTTGAAGAGGGTTGCCTATTTGCTCCGTACATTGCTTCCAATGACAAAGATAAAGGCGCTCATTTCATTCGAGGCCTTAGAGCTGAGATTCGTCGTGATATCAACATGTCCAAGGCTGTTACTTTCAAGGAGATCGTGTCCAAAGCTTTGTTGGCCGAGCAGGATGAGAAGGACATCGCCAGGGAGAGGCAAGAGAGGCATCAAGATGTTGTTCAGAGAGGCCAGGGTTCTAATCAGAGGGGCAGGGATCGTTTCAAGGGCAAGGGCAAGATGGAGTCGAGTCCTAGACCTCCGCCAGTTCCAGTTGATCCCGAGAAGCCACTTTGTCCTAAGTGTGGCAAGCATCATCGAGGAGAGTGCAGACTTGGCACTCATACTTGTTATCGTTGTGGCACGGCAGGCCACGTTGCCAGAAATTGTCCACGAGGAGCTAGCCAAAGGAAGGTGCAGGGTCGTATCTTTGCGATGTCGAAGGAAGGTATTAATCACGATTCTTCATTGATCTCTAGTACTATTTTGATTTCAGGCAGAGTAGCTACTACTTTGATTGATACTGGTGCTACTCATTCTTTTATGTCTGATTTGTTTTTGAGATCGTTGGGTATAGTTCCTTCTGTTCTTCCCCTCCAGCTTAGTGTTGTTTTGCCTTCGGGGGACGTGTTGTGCCCGACGTCGATTGTGTTTGCGTGCCCTGTTCGTATTGAGGATCGAGTTGTCTTCGCTGATTTGATTGTTATTCCTATGGTTGCTTTCGATGTTATTCTTGGTATGGATTGGCTTTCGACTTACCGTGCAGTTATCGATTGTGTTGCTAAGAAGGTGACTTTTGCAGATTATGGCCAGGGAGGAGTTCTCGCCAGCTCAGGTACTTCGCTGGTCCTTCCTTTTATTTCTTGTCTTGAGGCTGAGAGATTGCTGTGTAGAGGTTGCGATGGGTTTCTTGCTTCTATTGTGGATGTGGATAGACTGATTAAGTTGAATATAGATGGTATTGATGTTGTGAGGGAGTTTGCTGATGTGTTTGAGGATGATGTTCCGGGTTTGCCGCCGGACAGAGATGTTGAGTTCGTTATCGATTTAGCTCCAGGTACGGTTCCTATCTCTAAGGCTCCGTACAGGATAGCCCCTACTGAGATGAAGGAGTTGAAGACTCAGTTGCAGGATCTTTTAGACAAGGGTTTTATTCGTCCGAGTTCTTCGCCTTGGGGAGCTCCAGTTCAGTTTGTCAAGAAGAAGGATGGTTCCTTGCGGCTGTGTATCGACTACAGGGAGCTCAACAAAGTGACTGTCAAGAACAAGTATCCGTTGCCACGGATTGACGACCTATTTGACCAGCTCCATGGTGCCACTGTGTTTTCGAAGATTGATCTTCGGTCTGGCTACTATCAGTTGAAGGTTAGGGAGTCTGATATCCCTAAGACGGCTTTCAGGACCAGGTATGGTCATTTTGAGTTTCTTGTGATGTCTTTTGGTTTGACCAATGCCCCTTCAGTCTTCATGGACCTGATGAACCGTGTGTTCAAGCCTTATCTGGATAGCTTCGTCATTGTCTTCATTGATGATATTCTTATCTATTCCAAGACCAGAGAGCTTCATGCAGAGCATCTTAGAGTTGTGCTTCAGTTGTTGCGAGAGAAGAGGTTGTTTGCCAAGCTGAAGAAGTGTGAGTTTTGGCTGAATCAGATTTCTTTCCTAGGCCATGTTGTTTCGACGGATGGCATTGTTGTTGATCCATTGAAGATAGAGGCGATTCAGAATTGGCCTATTCCTACCACTGTCTCTGAGGTACGCAGTTTCCTTGGTTTGGCGGGTTATTATCGTCGTTTCATTTCAGATTTTTCCAAGATTGCCCTGCCATTGTCCAATCTGACGAGGAAGACTGTGAAGTTCGAGTGGTCCATCGATTGCCAGAGTGCATTTCAGGAGTTGAAGGATAGATTGACGACAGCTCCTATTCTTTCATTGCCTAGTGGTTCTGAGGACTTTGTGGTCTATACCGATGCGTCGAAGAGAGGCCTTGGTGCAGTGCTGATGCAGCGAGGTAAGGTCATTGCCTATGCTTCTCGCCAGTTGAAAGACTATGAGAGGAATTATCCAACGCATGATTTGGAGCTAGCAGCTGTGGTTTTCGCCTGAAGATTTGGAGACATTATCTGTATGGCGAAAAGTGTGAGATTTTCACAGACCACAAGAGTTTGAAGTATCTGTTTTCGCAGAAAGAGCTCAACATGCGACAGAGGAGGTGGTTAGAGCTTGTCAAAGATTATGATGTGACTATCAGTTACCACCCAGGGAAGGCGAACGTTGTGGCAGATGCGTTGAGTCGTAAGTCGAGTTCTTCCTTGAGTTCTTTGCTTCAGAGACCGTTGTTGATGGAATTGCAGAGAGAGGAGATAGATCTGGTTATTCCAGGTACCATTGCTCGCCTTTCAGCGTTGGTCATTCGGACTACTTTGACGGACAGGATCCGTAGAGAGCAGTCGACTGATGTTCAGTTGACAGAGTTGAGATGTAAGGCTCGAGAATTATCCGTTGTCATCGATGTGAGACTTGAAACCATGAGAATGCATGACATTTAGAGTGGAATTTTTGAAGTATGGCCGAAGCCACACCGCACCCGCGGTGTTAGAGATACAGCACCCGCGGTGCATTGAGAGGAAATTAGGGAAATTGTGCGAACAGACACCGCACCCGCGGTGCTAGCAAGACCGCATCCGCGGTGTGAGACCGCACCCGCGGTCATGTAAGAACCGCACCCGCGGTCTAGGTGCTACATTTTTGGATGAACTCGTCGTAAGCACAGCGCACCCGCACTCTTGAGTCACCGCACCCGCGGTCTGCATGCGAGATTGCCACTTTTGAATTTCGTAATGACACATGGCATGCTATATAAATACCTTGCATTGACACTTCATTCTTTCATTTCCCATCAGCAGAACCGAGAGCACCTTGGGAGGAAAACTTCATGTCCTTTGATCTTGAGGTCGAGATTTTAAATGATCTTGTGTTCTAATTTTAATTCCGAGTGTAGATTCATGATCCTTGCAACGAGGGCTAGCTAAGGATGTAAGTTTCGATTATTTTCAGCATGGTTCGAAATCTATGTAATTGGGAAATTATGATTTTGTTAGAAATATGTGTTCTTGGTATACCGAGCATCGTATATTTGTTATCAGAATGATTTTCGGACACCGTATACGAGCCTTGCGAATTTCCAGCATGTATATCGATATTGATTGGAAGAATTGAGCATGTTATATTGTGTTTTGATGAGTATATTATGAAGATTATGAGTTGTGGCTATTGTATATATTGTTTGTTGAGATTGAGTTGACCGGTACCGAGAATCACGCCGTTACGCCGTCAAATTGTATTGAAACCGATTTCAGTTTTGTGTATTGAGTTGCTTGAAATGTATATTGATAGAGTACACATTGGTTATGCCATTTCAGATTGGTAGTGGTTATTGTGAACTCGAGACTTCGACGACGACACCGACGATTCGGCAAGAAAAGTATAATTCATGTGGTCTTGGGATTGCACAACTCGATTCAGATTTGATACGAGTTTCCCTAAATCACATACTAGACTGTTATTACATTGATTATGTAATGTCTTGTTTATTGATTATATTCGAGTCCTGAGATAGGAGATATTGGCAGATTTGCCAAAACTAGACGTTTCGGTGTATCGACGCATAGGAGCAGATTTGCTATATGTGTAGACCCTCGATACAGAGTTGACCGAAGTCTAGGAATAAGACGTACCGTTGCCCCGAATGGTTGGGTAGGTGACAGACCGTCTTATTCACACCGGGATCCCTAGAGTAGAAATGAATCGAGTCAAGAACTAGATGTGAATACAGATTTGTATTCTTTTACATGCTTTAGATTATAACTCATGTTATATGCTATGCTTTTGTACATGATTTATTACATTGCATGCATCCATGTTTTATACTGGGATATGTTCTCACCGGAGTTATCCGGCTGTTGTCGTGTCTGTATGTGTGCATGGCAACAGGTGGGGCAGGATCTGGGTCACGAGGTAGATGAGAGACTGATGATAGCGTGGAGATCTCGGGTGTCGAAGAGTTGTAGTGTTTCCTACTAGACTTGTATCACTGATGTTGTAGTTGGTACTTGATCACTAGAGTATGGTTGTACTAGACAGAATTGTATGTACCCTATGTTGTTTATTTCTTTTAAAAGACATGTTATGCTTTTATTATACATTTGACTTAATGTTAAAAGCAACTTTTTGACCCACATTTTCGAACAAAGATCCAATTAAATCCCAAAAGAATTGAGTTAGAGCCCGGGTCCCCACAACAGGTGGTATCAGAGCCGTAGGTTCTGTAGATTGAGATAGAATAGAATGAGCGGGGTAGATCGAGTCATCTTCCTTGCTTTTGAGATGCTAGCATGATTTATTGCTTTCCCTATTATATGTTGTTGTATTATCTGAATTGATTTATAGCATTTCAAGCCTGAATCAGAACCGATTCTCGATCAGAGGTTATGATCAGAGGAGGGCTGAGACAGATGATATTGATTATGTACTAATCAGTTTGATAATCAGATTTATGCCGCCTAGACGAGTGCCACAGCCAGAGCAGGGTAGCACGTCCGGTGCACAGATGGATGTTACTGCTACGCCGATGGAGACCTTATTGAAGAGATTTCAGTCTTTCCATCCGCCTACCCTGAAGGGTACAGAGAGTGCAGTAGAGTGCGAGAGCTGGCTTGATGATATCGAGATGTTGTTTGAGTCTTTGGCATATACTGATGAGCGACGTGTGAAGTTGATAGGCCATCAGATGCAAGAGGTTGCAAAGAGCTGGTGGTTGACTACGAAGAGAGCCTTGGACCACCGAGGCATTGACATTACCTGGAAAGTCTTCAAGGATGAGTTCTATCAACGCTTCTTCCCCGTCTCCTACCGAAAAGACAAAGGAGCTGAATTTGCGAATTTGAAGCAGGGACAGTGGAACATCGAGGAGTATGTTGCTAAATTTTCTGCATTGCTACGATTTGCACCGCATGTGGCAGGGAACGATGAGGCAGTGGCCGATCAGTTCATCAACGGGCTGAATCCAGATGTCCTTACTTTGGTGAACACGGGACGGCCTAACACTTTTTCAGAGGCACTGAACCGAGCGAAGGGAGCCGAGGCTGGCTTGATCAGGCAGCGAGGGGCTTCCTACGGTGTTCAGGGGCAAAGACCGCCACAGCCTTCTACCGTACAGTTTCCACCACCTCCTCTTCGTTTTGACAGCGGAGCTAGTGGTAGTGGTAAGAAGGAATTTCTGAAGGCTAAAGGCAAACAGTTTAAGAAATCTGGGAGTAGTTCATCGAGTTCGAGTGGATCTCGACAGAGAGGTCAGGGGTCAGAGTATAATGGCGCATAGTGTGGTTCGTGCGGAGGGCGACATGCGACGGAGCAGTGTCAAGGAGTTCTGGGACGCTGCAACATCTGTAGGCAACAGGGACATTTCGCCAGAGTTTGTCCCCAGAGAGGTGCACAACGATTCCAGAGCACCGGATCATCAGCACCAGCGCCACAGATGGAGAGACAGGCATCTTCTGTACACTCCTTCCAGCCACCCTCTACACAGACCCAGCAGAGACCAGGAGGTAGTCAGACGGTGAGTCAGCCTCCCAGACAGCAGGCACGTGTTTTTGCCCTGACAGAGGAGCAGGCGCAGGAGGCGCCAGATGACGTCATTGCAGGTAGCTGTTTTCTTTACGGTTATCCTGCATATGTGTTGATTGACACAGGGGCATCTCATACATTTATATCTGAACATTTTGCATTGAGACATTCATTGCATGTTGAGTCGTTGTCGACAGTAGTGTCTATAGCTTCTCCGTTGGGAAGTGGTTTGATATCTGTGACTACTGTTAGACACTGTATGCTTCAGTTTGAGGGGCATGAGATTGATCTTGATTGTGTAGTACTTGGTTTAGCTGATTTTGACTGTATAGTTGGTATAGACATGTTAACCAAGTACAGGGCCACTGTAGATTGTTTCCACAAGATTGTCAGATTCAGATCCGAGATGACAGATGAGTGGAAATTCTACGGCAAGGGTTCCAGATCTCGGATTCCCTTAGTATCTGCTCTGACTATGAGTAGACTGCTTCAGAGAGGAGCAGAGGGCTTTCTCGTATATTCAGTAGATTTACTGATGTCGAGCCCAGCATTGGCAGATTTGCCAGTGGTTTGCGAGTTTGCAGATGTTTTTCCTGATGAGATTCCAGGGTTGCCTCCAGTTCGAGAGGTTGATTTCAGCATTGATCTTGTGCCAGACAGTGTTCCTATCTCGAGAGCTCCATATAGGATGGCACCGATAGAGCTGAAAGGGTTGAAAGCACAGTTGGAGGATCTTCTGTCCAAGGGATATATCAGACCTAGTGTATCTCCTTGGGGTGCTCCGGTGCTTTTTGTCAGAAAGAAAGATGGTTCGTTGCGACTGTGTATTGATTATAGGCAGTTGAACAAGGCAACAGTGAAGAACAGATATCCTTTGCCTCGCATCGACGATTTGTTTGATCAGCTACAGGGATCTTCGATTTACTCGAAGATCGATTTGAGATCAGGGTATCATCAGCTCCGAGTTAGAGATGTTGATATACCGAATACTGCATTCCGAACCAGGTATGGACATTACGAGTTTGTTGTTATGCCTTTCGGTTTGACGAATGCACCTGCGGTGTTTATGAGTTTGATGAACCGCATCTTTCAGAAATATTTAGATGATTTTGTGATTGTGTTTATTGACGACATTTTGGTGTATTCGAAAAGTTTGACTGAGCATACAGATCACCTGAGGATTGTATTGAAGACTTTGAGAAATGAGCAGTTGTATGCCAAACTGTCCAAGTGTGAATTCTGGTTGCGACAGGTTGTCTTCTTTAGGCATATTATATCTGGAGAGGGTATTGCGGTAGATCCGAGTAAAGTTGAGGCTGTGATCAGTTGGCCGAGACCGACTTCTGTGCCTGAGATACGCAGTTTCATGGGTCTAGCCGGGTATTATCGACGTTTTATCCGAGATTTCTCCAGTATAGCGAAGCCTATCACCCAGTTGACACAGAAGAATATGCCATTTGTATGGTCAGAAGAGTGTGAGAGCAGTTTTGTAGAGTTGAAGAAGAGACTGACTAGTGCGCCTGTCTTGACGATTCCTTCAGGTACAGGTGAGTTCGTTGTATACTGCGACGCATCTCACAGAGGGCTTGGATGTGTTCTTATGCAGCGAGGGCACGTGATAGCATACGCCTCTAGACAGCTGAAGCCGCACGAGACTCGTTACCCGATTCATGATCTTGAGTTGGCGGCGATTGTTTTTGCACTCAAAATCTGGCGTCATTATCTGTATGGCGAGAAATTTGAGATCTATTCCGATCATAAGAGCTTGAAGTATCTCTTTTCTCAGTCAGAGTTAAATATGAGGCAGCGACGATGGCTTGATCTGCTGAAAGATTTTGATTGCGAGATCAAATACCATCCAAGAAAGTCGAATGCAGCGGCAGACGCCTTAAGTCGAAAGGTATGTTCTTTGTCCTTGTCGACTATAGGTGTATCGAGTTTAGTAGAAAATTGTTGCCTGTCTGGATTGACATTTGATACAGAGAGTAGACCGCTGCGACTTGCTGCGATTCAGATTGAGCCAGATCTGATTTCGAGGATCAAAGAAGCACAGAGAACTGATCCGAGCGTGCAGAGATCGATTGATATGGTCAGAGCTGGTCATATATCAGAGTATCAGGTTAGAGATTCTGTTCTGTATGTGAATAACCGCTTAGTAGTGCCAGATATTTCAGATTTGAGACGACAGATCATGTCGGAGGCACACTATAGTCGGTTCAGCATTCATCCTGGTGGCAGGAAGATGTATAACGACTTGAAGACACAATTCTGGTGGAAGCAGATGAAGACAGACATTGCAGAATTTGTGTCTAAGTGCCTGAATTGCCAGCAGGTGAAGGCAGAAAGAAAGAAGCCCGGAGGTTTACTTCAGAGTTTGTCTGTTCCTGAATGGAAATGGGACCACATTTCCATGGACTTCGTGACGAAGTTACCTCGATCTTCGCGGGGCTGTGACGCAATTTGGGTAGTGATAGACAGACTGACCAAATCCGCGTGTTTTATTCCGTACAGAATGACATATCGACACGATCAGATGGCGGAGTTGTATGTCAGGGAGGTTGTCAGATTGCACGGTGTGCCGAAGTCGATCGTATCAGATCGTGATCCACGATTCACTTCTCACTTTTGGCACAGTTTGCAGCAGGCTTTGGGTACGACTTTACACCTGAGCACTGCTTATCATCCCCAGACAGACGGACAGTCAGAGCGGACTATCCAGACTTTAGAGGATATGCTGAGAGCTGTAGTACTAGATTTTGATACTAGTTGGCAAGATTCATTGCCGTTGTGTGAGTTTTCATACAACAACAGCTATCAGACTAGCATTGAGATGGCACAATTCGAAGCTTTATACGGAAAGAAGTGCACAATTCGAAGCTTTGTACTGGGATGTTATCTCTGAGGTACCAGAGTTAGGGCCTGATATGATTCGTGAGATGACCGAGAAAGTAAAGATCATTCAGAAACGAATGAAGACAGCACAAGATAGGCAAGCGAAGTACGCCAATATCAGACGCAGACCGTTAGTATTTGAACAGGGAGACAGAGTATTTTTGAAGATTTCACCTTTCAGAGGCGTTGTCAGATTTGGCAAGCGTGGAAAGTTGTCTCCTAGATACGTCGGTCCGTATGAGATTCTTGAGAAGATTGGCGATCGAGCTTACAAACTTGCTCTTCCTCCTTCATTATCTGGGATACATGACGTATTTCATGTATCGATGCTGCGTAGATATATGCCAGATAGTTCTCATATCATTCAGCCTGACGAAGCCGAGTTAGATCAGACTTTGAGCTATGTTGAGCGACCAATACAGATTCTTGATCGGAAAGAAAAACGGCTCAGAACGAAGACCATTCCACTTGTGAAGGTTCAGTGGAGTAGTCATGGCATCGAGGAAGCAACTTGGGAGACAGAGTCTGTAATGAGACAGAGGCATCCCGAGCTATTCCTTTGATGTGAGTTTCTTCCCGTTTTGACTTTACAGTTTTGTATATACTTGCATGATTTATTGTGTATGAGTTCGAGGACGAACTCTTATCTAAGAGGGGGAGAAATGTAAGGCTCGAGAATTATCCGTTGTCATCGATGTAAGACTTGAAACCATGAGAATGCATGACATTTAGAGTGGAATTTTTGAAGTATGGCCGAAGCCACACCGCACCCGCGGTGATAGAGATACAGCACCCGCGGTGCATTGAGAGGAAATTAGTGAAATTGTGCGAACAGACACCGCACCCGCGGTGCTAGCAAGACCGCACCCGCGGTGTGAGACCGCACCCGCGGTCATGTAAGAACCGCACCCGCGGTCTAGGTGCTACATTTTTGGATGAACTCGCCGTAAGCACAGCGCACTCGCACTCTTGAGTCACCGCACCCGCGGTCTGCATGCGAGATTGCCACTTTTGAATTTCGTAATGACACATGGCATGCTATATAAATACCTTGCATTGACACTTCATTCTTTCATTTCCCATCAGCAGAACCGAGAGCACCTTGGGAGGAAAACTTCATGTCCTTTGATCTTGAGGTCGAGATTTTAAATGATCTTGTGTTCTGATTTTAATTCCGAGTGTAGATTCATGATCCTTGCAACGAGGGCTAGCTAAGGATGTTAGTTTCGATTATTTTCAGCATGGTTCGAAATCTATGTAATTGGGAAATTATGATTTTGTTAGAAATATGTGTTCTTGGTATACCGAGCATCGTATATTTGTTATCAGAATGATTTTCGGACACCGTATACGAGCCTTGCGAATTTCCAGCATGTATATCGATATTGATTGGAAGAATTGAGCATGTTATATTGTGTTTTGATGAGTATATTATGAAGATTATGAGTTGTGGCTATTGTATATATTGTTTGTTGAGATTGAGTTGACCAGTACCGAGAATCACGCCGTTACGCCGTCAAATTGTATTGAAACCGATTTCAGTTTTGTGTATTGAGTTGCTTGAAATGTATATTGATAGAGTACACATTGGTTATGCCATTTCAGATTGGTAGTGGTTATTGTGAACTCGAGACTTCGACGACGACACCGACGATTCGGCAAGAAAGGTATAATTCATGTGGTCTTGGGATTGCACAACTCGATTCAGATTTGATACGAGTTTCCCTAAATCACATACTAGACTGTTATTACATTGATTATGTAATGTCTTGTTTATTGATTATATTCGAGTCCTGAGATAGGAGATATTGGCAGATTTGCCAAAACTAGACGTTTCGGTGTATCGACGCATAGGAGCAGATTTGCTATATGTGTAGACCCTCGATACAGAGTTGACCGAAGTCTAGGAATAAGACGTACCGTTGCCCCGAATGGTTGGGTAGGTGACAGACCGTCTTATTCACACTGGGATCCCTAGTGTAGAAATGAATCGAGTCAAGAACTAGATGTGAATACAGATTTGTATTCTTTTACATGCTTTAGATTATAACTCATGTTATATGCTATGCTTTTGTACATGATTTATTACATTGCATGCATCCATGTTTTATACTGGGATATGTTCTCACCGGAGTTATCCGGCTGTTGTCGTGTCTGTATGTGTGCATGGCAACAGGTGGGGCAGGATCTGGGTCACGAGGTAGATGAGAGACTGATGATAGCGTGGAGATCTCGGGCGTCGAAGAGTTGTAGTGTTTCCTACTAGACTTGTATCACTGATGTTGTAGTTGGTACTTGATCACTAGAGTATGGTTGTACTAGACAGACTTGTATGTACCCTATGTTGTTTATTTCTTTTAAAATACATGTCATGCTTTTATTATACATTTGACTTAATGTTAAAAGCAAATTTTTGACCCACATTTTCGAACAAAGATCCAATTAAATCCCAAAAGAATTGAGTTAGAGCCCGGGTCCCCACATGAGAGCTAGAGCAGAGGAGAGAGGCAACTCAGAGTTTGGTTCGAGTGGTGATGGTTTGGTGACTTTCAGAGGCCGTATTTGTGTTCCTATTGGCGATGATATTCGACGAGACATTCTGACAGAGGCTCATACCGCACCTTATTCGATTCATCCAGGCAGTACAAAGATGTATCAGGATCTTCGTCGACTCTACTTGTGGCCAGGTATGAAGAAAGATGTTGCTTTGTTCATTTCTCAGTGCCTTACTTGTCAGCAGGTGAAGATTGAGCACCAGAGACCTGCTGGGACATTGTTATCATTGCCGATTCCTCAGTGGAAGTGGGAGCACATTACGATGGATTTCGTGACTGGTCTTCCCAGAGTGCAGAAAGGTTATAATTCCATTTGGGTCATCGTTGATCGATTGACCAAGTCGGCGCACTTTCTCCCAGTCAAGACGACGTACTCCATGAAGCAGTATGCCGAGGATTATATTGCAGAGATTGTTAGACTTCACGGTGTCCCTGTGTCGATCGTGTCTGATCGTGACCCCAGGTTTACCTCCGAGTTTTGGAAGAGTCTTCACAGAGCTATGGGTTCGCGGTTAGCGTTCAGTACAGCTTATCACCCTCAGAGCGACGGTCAGTCAGAGAGGGTCATTCAGATTCTTGAGGATATGCTCAGAGCTTGTACTATTGATTATTCTGGTAGCTGGGATTCTAAATTGCCACTTGTGGAGTTCACGTACAACAATAGCTACCAGGCGTCGATTGGGATGGCACCGTATGAGGCACTTTATGGCAGGAAGTGCAGATCGCCTTTGTTTTGGGATGAGGTTGGAGAGAGGAAGATGTTGGGACCAGAGTTGGTCCAGCAGACGGCTGATGTTGTTGCTGTGATACGAGAGAGGATGAAGACTGCTCAGTCCAGACAGAAGAGCTATGCAGATGTTCGTCGTAGACCTTTGCAGTTCGAGGTTGGCGACCATGTATTTCTGAAGATTGCACCTCTCAAGGGTGTGATGCGATTTGGCAAGAAGGGCAAGTTAAGTCCGAGATTTATTGGTCCTTTTGAGATCTTGGACAGAGTTGGTGACAGAGCCTACAGATTAGCCCTACCGCCCGATCTTGATAGAGTCCACAATGTTTTTCACGTATCGATGCTCAGGAAGTATATTGCAGATCCTTCCCATGTTCTTCGCCACGAGCCATTGGACTTGACGCCGAATTTGACTTACCAAGAGATTCCGATTCAGATTCTGGATCGCACAGTTAGAGTATTGAGGAATAAAGAGATCGGCATCGTTAAAGTCCTTTGGAGGAACCATTTGATCGAAGAGGCTACGTGGGAACCAGAGGATGAGATGAGAGAGAAGTATCCTGAGTTGTTCGTGCAGCGACGTCAATTTCGCGGACGAAATTCCTCTAAGGAGGAGAGATTGTAATAGCCGAGCCCGGTGTACGGTACGATTTAAGTTTCGTATATTATTTGGGTTATGTGATTTAGATGTTTAGAGTTGTGTTTTGGGCTATAGTATTGTTGGTTAATGTTATCTTGAGGTATTAGATGTTGTTGGTTGTTCGTTTCAGTGTTTCGGTTTGATTTTATTTGGTTGTGTACTGTTCATTGCCGAAGCAAGAGTGCACCCGCGCTCTTAGAGGAGTGCCCCCGCGGTGTACTATTCATCATTTTGGAATCTGAAGGCCGTGGCATCACCGCACCCGCGGCAGTGCAAGGACCGCACCCGCGGTGTGCACCGCACCCGCGGTGTTCGTGCATGGGATTTATTTTGGTTGGCCGAAGGCATAGCGCACCCGCGGTGCTTGTGGTAGCGCACCCGCGGTGGAGGTATGGGCGAGTTTTTAAGTTGCTTTTTGGAGTTGTTGGCCATACCTTATCCTCATCTTTCCCCTTCATTTCCGATTTCCTCTCATTTTCTTAGGGTTTTCTACCATTTCATTCACTTCCTACCTTTGATTCTTGGGTTTGTTTGGATTTCCGACTTGAGATCGACGTTCTCCGTGGTATTAGGAAGCTTAGGTAAGTTTTTGGTGCGATTCTATTAAAGTTTTGAGTTAAGGGTTGACTTGGGCTTGATGTTTGAGTTGATTAATGGATTATTTGACTTGTATTTGTGGATATTGTAATGCCCGGAAATTTAATTCTAGTAATCGGTAATTATTGATTTATAATTTGATATGATTACGAAAGGATTAATCGGGACACGAAATAAGAGTACACATGACTTGGGTAAGTTTCGGACAGAACTGTTGGCGCCCGAGCGGTAGAAAATGACCGCCGAGCGCCATTGTGCAACAAGAGTATGCTCCGGGCAGAGGAGGTGGCGCCCGGGCGGATAGTTTATGACCGCCCGAGCGCCAACGCAGATGTATGCGGACAGAATCCTTCGCGCCCGGGCGGTAGATTTTAACCGCCCGAGCGCGAGACGTGTAATATGAGAATTAAGCCACTTGGCTTGAGGCATGCGCGAGGTGTATATATATATATATATACATGCAAGACATTTCCTCAGAAATCAGAATCGAGAGAAGAGGGTCAAGGAAAGTTGTTGAAAATCCTTACGCCTTTTCTGAGGAATCTGTCCGTCTGATTTTGAATCTGACTTCGGTACCGAGTTCCTAGCGACGTAGGTTACACTTTGACGTAAGTTTTGCTACGTTTTGACATGCTTTGAAATTATGCTATTGTCAGAATTGAATGGAATTCATATATGATGTTCTTGACATATTAGACATCGTAGAATCGAAGTCAGATTAAGAAACAGACTGATTATGGAATTGTTATGAATTTTCTGGAGTATATTGATTTATACTGGACAGATTTGAATTATGACGGGATTACGGATTGTATTGGATATGAGTTATAGATTGTAACTGTTATCTGTTGAATTGGTATTGACGGGGATATTGAAATTGTACCGTTATACCGTTGATTTGAATTAAATCCAGATTCATCAGATTGTTATTGAGTTGAACGGTATATTTACATGAGATTATTGATATTGTCATTGCCGGACAGGCTGTGAGTTCAGGACTTCGACTGCGCCAGAAACCAACGAAAGAAAGGTATAAGTCAATGTGGTATTGGGAGATGGACTTGAGTCGGTTTGGACTTGAGTTTCCCTAAATCACATGCTTTACTTTATTGCATTGATATTTGCATTGAATTGATGATATACTTGTTCTCTTGATTTTAGATGACAGGTATTAGACGAGTTATCTTGTGATAGAAGTGCCGGATAGTGGTGGTATCGCCACGGCACATTGCACGATGTCTCAAGATAGGATTTAGTGATTGAGTTACAGTCCATGACGGATAGGTCAGGACACCGGATGTTTGGTTATATCGAGTAATAGGAAATGGGAATTCGTCTATTACGGAATTCGAGTAATAGGAATACGGTTCCTTCTATTACGGAATTCAATATAGGAATACCACATCTGGAAACCGGGATCCCTAGACTAGGATTGAGTCTAGTCTGAATTATGAGTAATGTCGACAGTTTGATTTGATATTGTTTATGTTTCAGATTTGGATACATATTCATGTTACCTGATTACATGCTTTATATCCGTTTGTATGATTGCATGTTTCATTGATTTATACTGGGATTTATTCTCACCGGAGTTATCCGGCTGTTGTCTTGTTTGTATGTGTACTTGACAACAGGTGGGACAGGTCCATGGTCGAGGAGATGAAGAGCTAGATCGTGATTAGAGTGGTGACACCGGACTTGGACTAGATGTAGGGTTGAACACTTGACTTTAGTTTTTAAACCCTAGTTTGAATAAATGTTTATGATACAGGACTTGTATTTTATATATACTGATATGTATATATGTCTTGATTTCACTACGTTCCGCATTTTTAAAAAGAAAAAAATTTTAGACCCTGTTTTTAATTGATTAATTAGTCCCAATTATGATTAAGAACTTGATTAGCGTCCGGGTCCCCACAGATATAGAGTTGATATAGAAAAAAATTTTAGACCCTGCTTTATAATGCATGTTTATCTGTTTATCTGATTTGATTTGAAAACATGTATTATTGAGAACGAATCAGAGCCGATTCTGGATCAGCAGTAAGATGATCGGAGGAGGACTGAAATAGAACTTTGGTTTGGGATTGCTAATCCTTTTGATTTCAGATATGCCTCCGAGAAGAATGCCAGAACAAGGGAGTACCTCGAATCCTCCCATGGATGTGACACCTACAGCAATGGAGAAATTGCTGAAAAGGTTCAATCATTTCATCCACCGACTTTGAAAGGTACGGAGAATTCCGTGGAATGTGAAAGTTGGTTGGACGACATTGAATCACTGTTTGAATCTTTGGAGTATACTGAGGAAAAGAGGGTGAAACTGATAATACACCAGTTGCATGACGTTGCTAAACACTGGTGGATCACGACTAGAAGGGCATTGGAACAACGAGGTACGGCCATTACCTGGAATGTGTTTAAGACTGAATTTTATCTACGGTTCTTTCCAGTATCTTATAGGTAGGACAAGGGAGCCGAATTTGCAAACTTGAAACAAGGCCAGTTAAACATTGAGGACTATGTGGCTAAGTTTTCGACATTGCTCCGATTTGCTCCTCATGTGGCGGGGTGTGATGAGGCCGTTGCAGACCAGTTTATAAATGGCCTAAATCCTGAAATTTTCACTTTGGTGAACACCGGGAGGCCCAATAATTTCACCGATGCCCTGAACAGAGCCAAGGGAGCCGAGGCAGGCCTGATGAGGCAGAGAGAGGCTTCGTTTGTGCTTCCAGTACCGGGACCACAACCACCTCCTAGATTTGAAGGTGGCAGCAGCGGTAGCGGAAAGAAGGATTTCTTGAAGGCTAGAGGGAAGCAATTCAAGAAATCAGGGACTACCTCGTCCAGTTCGAGTGGCTCTAGACAGACCGGTCAGAGCCAGAGCTATGCAGGACCGTACTGTGGTACTTGTGGAGGGAGGCATTCCACAGATCAGTGCCGAGGAGTGAGTGGCAGCTGTCGTATTTGTGGACAGCAAGGACACTTTGCTCGAGTGTGTCCCCAGAGGAGTGCCCAGGGATCACAGGCAGCTGAGTCATCGGGATCAGTAGCTCAGGTAGGTAGACGACCGTCTGCCGTGCATACTTTTCAGCCAGTACCGTCTACTCTGTCACAGCAGAGGCCAGGAGGGGGCCAGACCGCGAGCCAGCCTCCTAGACAGCAGGCCCGATTTTTTGCTTTGACTGAGGAGCAGGCACAGGATGCACCTGACGATGTAGTTGCAGGTAACTGTTTTATTTCTGGTTATCCTGCATATGTATTGATTGATACTGGTGCATCGCATACTTTTATTTCTGAGAGGTTTGCATTGAGTCGTGCATTACCAATTGAGTCATTGTCTGCGGTAGTGTCTGTTTCTTCTCCGTTAGGAACAGGTGTGATATCAGTGAAATCTGTGAAACCTTGTATACTGCAGTACGATGGACATACGATTGAGCTAGACTGTATTGTGCTTGGTTTATCTGATTTTGATTGCATTATCGGTATCGATATGTTGGCCAAGTACCGAGCTACAGTTGATTGTTTCCACAAGATAGTTCGATTCAGACCTGAGATGGCTGAAGAGTGGAAATTTTATGGTAAGGGTTCTCGTGCTAGAATTCCTTTGATATCTGCAATGAATATGACACGATTATTGCAGAAAGGAGCAGATGGATTCCTGGTATATTCAGTTGATTTACTGAAATCGAGCCCATCATTGGCGGATTTGCCAGTGGTGTGTGAATTTGCTGATGTCTTTCCAGATGAGATTCCTGGATTGCCTCCGATTCGAGAGATAGACTTCAGCATTGAGTTAATGCCAGGAACAATTCCGATTTCAAGATCTCCTTACAGGATGGCACCGATCGAGTTGAAAGAATTGAAAGAACAGTTGGAGGATTTACTGGCCAAGGGATATATCAGACCGAGTGTATCTCCTTGGGGTGCTCCAGTACTGTTCGTGAGAAAGAAGGATGGGTCGATGAGACTTTGTATCGATTATCGGCAACTGAACAAGGCAACGGTAAAGAATAAATATCCATTGCCTCGTATTGATGATATATTGAAATATTCAAAGAATATGATTGAACATGCTAATCATCTGAGGACTGTGTTAAGAATTTTGAGGGCAGAGAAACTGTATGCTAAATTGTCGAAATGCGAGTTTTGGCTGAAACAGGTTGTGTTTCTGGGTCACATTATATCGGGAGACGGTATATCAGTTGATCCCAGTAAGGTTGAAGCCGTGATTAGTTTGCCGAGACCTACATCTGTACCAGAAATTCGCAGTTTTATGGGTTTGGCAGGATATTATCGCCGATTCATTAAAGATTTTTCGAGTATTGCCAAACCGATTACGCAGTTAACCCAGAAGAATGCTCCGTTTGTTTGGTCAGAAGACTGTGAATCCAGTTTTCTTGGGTTAAAGAAGAGATTGACCAGTGCGCCTGTGTTGACGATTCCTTCAGGTACTGGTGATTTTGTGGTTTATTGTGATGCATCTCATAGAGGACTGGGATGTATACTGATGCAGCGGGGGCATGTGATTGCTTATGCCTCGAGACAGCTGAAACCCCATGAAACTCGTTATCCAATTCATGATCTTGAATTGGCAGCCATAGTCTTTGCATTGAAGATATGGCGACATTACCTCTACGGTGAGAAATTTGAAATATATTCTGATCACAAGAGCTTGAAATATTTATTTTCGCAATCTGAATTGAATATGAGACAGCGAAGATGGCTGGATTTACTGAAAGACTTTGATTGTGAAATCAAGTATTATCCAAGGAAGTCCAATGCAGCAGCTGATGCACTGAGTCGAAAGGTATGTGCACTATCCTTATCGGCGATTGGTGTATCGAATTTGATTGAAGACTGCTGTTTGTCTAGATTAATATTTGAGACAGATCGTCAGCCTCTGAGATTGTGTGCTGTTCGAGCTGAACCAGAGCTGCTTTTGAAAATTAAAACAGCTCAGAAAGTTAATCAGAATGTACAGAATTCGATTGCGATGGTCAGAACTGGACATCAATCGGAATATCAGATTCGTCACAATGTCTTGTATGTGAATAATCGTATTGTTGTGCCACATGTTTCAGAATTGAGACAGCGAATACTGACAGAAGCGCACAACAGTCGTTTTAGCATTCATCCTGGTGGCAGGAAAATGTATAATGATTTAAAGACACAGTATTGGTGGAAACAGATGAAATCTGATGTGACTGAATTTGTAGCCAAGTGTCTGAATTGCCAACAGGTGAAAGCTGAAAGAAAGAAACCAGGAGGATTGTTGCGGAGTTTGTCCATTCCTGAATGGAAATGGGATCACATTTCCAGGGATTTTGTGACACAGTTGCCGAGATCCTCCCGAGGTTGTGATGCGATTTGGGTCGTGATTGATCGATTGACCAAATCTGCATGTTTTATTCCATACAAGAAGACATATAGATATGATCAGATGGCCGATGTTTATGTCCGAGAAGTGATTAGATTGCACGGAGTGCCGAAGTCGATTGTTTCAGATCGTGATCCTCGATTCACTTCGCACTTCTGGCAGAGTTTACAGCAGGCTCTAGGTACGAAGTTACATCTGAGTACCGCATATCATCCACAGACCGATGGACAGTCAGAGCGGACTATCCAGACACTAGAGGATATGCTGAGAGCCGTAGTGCTTGATTTTAGTGCTAGCTGGCAAGATGCATTGCCACTTTGTGAGTTTTCGTACAACAATAGCTATCAAACGAGTATTGAGATGGCTCCATTCGAAGCGTTGTACGGAAAGAAGTGTCGATCCCCATTATATTGGGATGATATCTCTGAAGTTCCTGAGACTGGACCTGATATGATCAGAGATATGACTGAGAAAGTTAAGTTAATTCAGAAGAAAATGAAGGCAGCTCAGGACCGACAAGCCAAATATGCCAACCTCAGACGACGACCGTTGGTATTTGAGGTAGGAGACCGAGTATTCCTGAAAATTTCTCCTTTCAGAGGTGTTGTCAGATTCGGCAAGAAAGGGAAATTGTCTCCAAGATATGTGGGTCCTTATGAAATTCTCGAAAAGATAGGAGATCGTGCCTATCGACTTGCTTTGCCGCCTTCATTGTCAGGAATACATGATGTGTTTCATGTATCGATGCTGCGGAAATATCTCCCTGATGACTCGCACGTGATTCAACCAGACGAGACTGAGCTGGACGAGACATTGAGTTATGTCAAGAAACCGATCCGGATTATCGATCGTAAAGAAAAACAGCTCAGAACGAAAATGATTCCCCTTGTGAAAGTTCAATGGACTCGTCATGGTGTTGAAGAAGCCACTGGGAGACGGAATCAGATATGAGACAGGAATTCCCAGCATTGTTTACTTGATGAAAAATTCCTTATACAGTTTTGTATATACTCCCGTTTGATATGATTGATTGCTTATGATTTCGAGGACGAAATCGTATCTTAGGGGGGGAGGAATGTAATGCCTGGAAATTTAATTCTAATAATCGGTAATTATTGATTTATAATTTGATATGATTACGAAAGGATTAATCGGGACACGAAATAAGAGTACACATGACTTGGGTAAGTTTCGGACAGAACTGTTGGCGCCCGAGCGGTAGAAAATGACCGCCGAGCGCCATTGTGCAACAAGAGTATGCTCCGGGCAGAGGAGGTGGCGCCCGGGCGGATAGTTTATGACCGCCCGAGCGCCAACGCAGATGTATGCGGACAGAATCCTTCGCGCCCGGGCGGTAGATTTTAACCGCCCGAGCGCGAGACGTGTAATATGAGAATTAAGCCACTTGGCTTGAGGCATGCGCGAGGTGTATATATATATATATATATACATGCAAGACATTTCCTAAGAAATCAGAATCGAGAGAAGAGGGTCAAGGAAAGTTGTTGAAAATCCTTACGCCTTTTCTGAGGAATCTGTCCGTCTGATTTTGAATCCGACTTCGGTACCGAGTTCCTAGCGACGTAGGTTACACTTTGACGTAAGTTTTGCTACGTTTTGACATGCTTTGAAATTATGCTATTGTCAGAATTGAATGGAATTCATATATGATGTTCTTGACATATTAGACATCGTAGAATCGAAGTCAGATTAAGAAACAGACTGATTATGGAATTGTTATGAATTTTCTGGTGTATATTGATTTATACTGGACAGATTTGAATTATGACGGGATTACGGATTGTATTGGATATGAGTTATAGATTGTAACTGTTATCTGTTGAATTGGTATTGACGGGGATATTGAAATTGTACCGTTATACCGTTGATTTGAATTAAATCCAGATTCATCAGATTGTTATTGAGTTGAACGGTATATTGACATGAGATTATTGATATTGTCATTGCCGGACAGGCTGTGAGTTCAGGACTTCGACTGCACCAGAAACCAACGAAAGAAAGGTATAAGTCAATGTGGTATTGGGAGATGGACTTGAGTCGGTTTGGACTTGAGTTTCCCTAAATCACATACTTTACTTTATTGCATTGATATTTGCATTGAATTGATGATATACTTGTTCTCTTGATTTTAGATGACAGTTATTAGACGAGTTATCTTGTGATAGAAGTGCCGGATAGTGGTGGTATCGCCACGGCACATTGCACGATGTCTCAAGATAGGATTTAGTGATTGAGTTACAGTCCATGACGGATAGGTCAGGACACCGGATGTTTGGTTATATCGAGTAATAGGAAATGGGAATTCGTCTATTACGGAATTCGATATAGGAATACCAGGATATTGGTTATATCGAGTAATAGGAATACGGTTCCTTCTATTACGGAATTCGATATAGGAATACCACATCTGGAAATCGGGATCCCTAGACTAGGATTGAGTCTAGTCTGAATTATGAGTAATGTCGACAGTTTGATTTGATATTGTTTATGTTTCAGATTTGGATACATATTCATGTTACCTGATTACATGCTTTATATCCGTTTGTATGATTGCATGTTTCATTGATTTATACTGGGATTTATTCTCACCGGAGTTATCCGGCTGTTGTCTTGTTTGTATGTGTACTTGACAACAGGTGGGATAGGTCCAGGGTCGAGGAGATGAAGAGCTAGATCGTGATTAGAGTGGTGACACCGGACTTGGACTAGATGTAGGGTTGAACACTTGACTTTAGTTTGTAAACCCTAGTTTGAATAAATGTTTATGATACAGGACTTGTATTTTATATATACTGATATGTATATATGTCTTGATTTCACTACGTTCCGCATTTTTAAAAAGAAAAAAATTTTAGACCCTGTTTTTAATTGATTAATTAGTCCCAATTATGATTAAGAACTTGATTAGCGTCCGGGTCCCCACAGATATAGAGTTGATATTGGTATTATTTATGGATTATTGTTGTAGGTGGTGACCAAGAGCTAAGTTTGAGGTGTTCTATTGGTTTGTAAGTGGAATTTCATCCTTTTGCTCACATGATATTATATGTATTGTGTTTTAAAGATTTTAAAGTGATATTCCCTTCCATTGATCCATTGTTATGTATTGATTTCATTGATTATCTATTGGAGGTATTGTATATCTCACTATTGTTAAAAGGGAATACAAGAGAAAAGATAGAGATTGCGAAACGACGGCTTTAAATGATATTCAGAGTTCAAATATTTTATTGGATTGATTAATCATAGTCAGAGCATTGCATGCAATTAGATGATCATCGACCATAGGCTTTTATCCCCTCACAGTTATCGATTTATATCGATGGGATATTTGCCACCACAGACAGAGATACTATTGATATCAATCCAACCATAGAAAAGAGAATACCATCGTATTGCTATCTATTGCTATGTTATTGCTACAGTTATTGCTACAGTATTCATGTTTCAGAGTTGATGGTATTTATGATTTTAAAGTCATGTTTTACAGAATATACTATGTATCATAGTTATGTAAGAGTTCCACTTGCTGAGATTTATTCTCATTTCAGTTTACTCATGTGATGCAGATCAGAGTGGAGGCCCTGGACGTTGACTGTGGATAGGGGTCATATGCATGCACCGTTGGAAGGAAGATTTTGACATGATCATAAGAATGATATTTTGTATTTTGTTATGTCATTTAAATGATCATGTATTGCTATTTTGTAAACATTTTTATGAAATGTATTTTTGAAACTCCTTCCATATTTTAAAAAAAAACCTTTATTTCCGCTGTATTATTTTTTTATTGTTACGGGTCAGGGTGTCACATTATAGCTTGTCATAAAACCGATGATTCTTCAAACATTGCGGATTTGTTCTTTAGAGAAGTTGCTAGGTTGCATGGAATGCCTAGGACTATTATTTCTGGTCGCGATGTTAAATTCTTTAGTTACTTTTGGAAGACTTTATGGACTAAACTTGGCACAAAATTGTTGATTTCTACTACTTGTCATCCTCAAACGGATGGACAAACTGAAGTTGTCAATAGAACTTTGGGAACACTTTTGCGTGCTATTATTAAAAAGAACTTGGATTGACATTTCTATGGACTTATTTTGGGGTTGCCTAGGACTAAGAAGGGGAGGGATTCTATTTTTGTTGTTGTGGATAGATTCTCTAAGATGGCACATTTTATAGCTTGTCATAAAACCGATGATGCTTCAAACATTGCGGATTTGTTCTTTAGAGAAGTCGTTAGGTTGCATGGAATGCCTAGGACTATTGTTTCTGGTCGCGATGTTAAATTCTTGAGTTACTTTTGGAATACTTTATGGGCTAAACTTGGCACAAAATTGTTGTTTTCTACTACTTGTCATCCTCAAACGGATGGACAAACTGAAGTTGTCAATAGAACTTTGGGAACACTTTTGCGTGCTATTATTAAAAAGAACTTGGATTGACATTTCTATGGACTTTATTTTGGGGTTGCCTAGGACTAAAAAGGGGATGTATTCTATTTTTGTTGTTGTGGATAGATTCTCTAAGATGGCACATTTTATAGCTTGTTATAAAACCGATGATGCTTCAAACATTGCGGATTTGTTCTTTAGAGAAGTCGCTAGGTTGCATGGAATGCTTAGGACAATTGTTTCTGGTCGCGATGTTAAATTTTTGAGTTACTTTTGGAATACTTTATGGGCTAAACTTGGCACAAAATTGTTGTTTTCTACTACTTTTCATCCTCAAACGGATGTACAAACTGAAGTTGTCAATAGAACTTTGGGAAAACTTTTGCGTGCTATTCTTAAAAAGAACTTGGATTGACATTTCTATGGACTTTATTTTGGGGTTGCCTAGGACTAAGAAGGGGATGGATTCTATTTTTGTTGTTGTGGATAGATTCTCTAAGATGGCACATTTTATAGCTTGTTATAAAACCGATGATGCTTCAAACATTGCGGATTTTTTCTTTAGAGAAGTCGTTAGGTTGCATGACATGCCTAGGAATATTGTTTCTGGTCGCGATGTTGAATTTTTGAGTTACTTTTGGAATACTTTATGGGCTAAACTTGGCACAAAATTGTTGTTTTCTACTATTTGTCATCCTCAAACGGATGGACAAACTGAAGTTTTCAATAGAACTTTGGGAACACTTTTGCGTGCTATTCTTAAAAAGAACTAGGATTGACATTTTGATGGACTTTATTTTGGGGTTGCCGAGGACTAAGAAGGGGAGTGATTTTATTTTTGTTGTTGTGGATAGATTCTCTAAGATGACACATTTTATAGCTTGTCATAAAACCGATGATGCTTCAAACATTGCGGATTTGTTCTTTAGAGAAGTCGTTAGGTTGCATGGCATGCCTAGGACTATTATTTCTGGTCGCGATGTTAAATTCTTTAGTTACTTTTGGAAGACTTTATGGGCTAAACTTGGCACAAAATTGTTGATTTCTACTACTTGTCATCCTCAAACGGATGGACAAACTGAAGTTGTCAATAGAACTTTGGGAACACTTTTGCGTGCTATTATTAAAAAGAACTTGGATTAACATTTCTATGGACTTTATTTTGGGGTTGCCTAGGACTAAGAAGGGGAGGGATTCTATTTTTGTTGTTGTGGATAGATTCTCTAAGATGGCACATTTTATAGCTTGTCATAAAACCGATGATGCTTCAAACATTGCGGATTTGTACTTTAGTGAAGTCGCTAGGTTGCATGAAATGCCTAGGACTATTGTTTCTGGTCGCGATGTTAAATTCTTGAGTTACTTTTGGAATACTTTATGGGCTAAACTTGGCACAAAATTGTTGTTTTCTACTACTTGTCATCCTCAAACGGATGGACAAACTGAAGTTGTCAATAGAACTTTGGGAACACTTTTGCGTGCTATTATTAAAAAGAACTTGTATTGACATTTCTATGGACTTTATTTTGGGGTTGCCTAGGACTAAAAAGGGGATGTATTCTATTTTTGTTGTTGTGGATAGATTCTCTAAGATGGCACATTTTATAGCTTGTTATAAAACCGATGATGCTTCAAACATTGCGGATTTGTTCTTTAGAGAAGTCGCTAGGTTGCATGGAATGCTTAGGACAATTGTTTCTGGTCGCGATGTTAAATTTTTGAGTTACTTTTGGAATACTTTATGGGCTAAACTTGGCACAAAATTGTTGTTTTCTACTACTTTTCATCCTCAAACGGATGTACAAACTGAAGTTGTCAATAGAACTTTGGGAAAACTTTTGCGTGCTATTCTTAAAAAGAACTTGGATTGACATTTCTATGGACTTTATTTTGGGGTTGCCTAGGACTAAGAAGGGGATGGATTCTATTTTTGTTGTTGTGGATAGATTCTCTAAGATGGCACATTTTATAGCTTGTTATAAAACCGATGATGCTTCAAACATTGCGGATTTTTTCTTTAGAGAAGTCGTTAGGTTGCATGGCATGCCTAGGAATATTGTTTCTGGTCGCGATGTTAAATTTTTGAGTTACTTTTGGAATACTTTATGGGCTAAACTTGGCACAAAATTGTTGTTTTCTACTATTTGTCATCCTCAAACGGATGGACAAACTGAAGTTTTCAATAGAACTTTGGGAACACTTTTGCGTGCTATTCTTAAAAAGAACTAGGATTGACATTTTGATGGGCTTTATTTTGGGGTTGCCGAGGACTAAGAAGGGGAGTGATTTTATTTTTGTTGTTGTGGATAGATTCTCTAAGATGACACATTTTATAGCTTGTCATAAAACCGATGATGCTTCAAACATTCCGGATTTGTTCTTTAGAGAAGTCGTTAGGTTGCATGGCATGCCTAGGACTATTATTTCTGGTCGCGATGTTAAATTCTTTAGTTACTTTTGGAAGACATTATGGGCTAAACTTGGCACAAAATTGTTGATTTCTACTACTTGTCATCCTCAAACGGATGGACAAACTGAAGTTGTCAATAGAACTTTGGGAACACTTTTGCGTGCTATTATTAAAAAGAACTTGGATTGACATTTTTATGGACTTTATTTTTGGGGTTGCCTAGGACTAAGAAGGGGAGGGATTCTATTTTTGTTGTTGTGGATAGATTCTCTAAGATGGCACATTTTATAGCTTGTCATAAAACCGATGATGCTTCAAACATTGCGGATTTGTACTTTAGAGAAGTCGCTAGGTTGCATGAAATGCCTAGGACTATTGTTTCTGGTCGCGATGTTAAATTCTTGAGTTACTTTTGGAATACTTTATGGGCTAAACTTGGCACAAAATTGTTGTTTTCTACTACTTGTCATCCTCAAACGGATGGACAAACTGAAGTTGTCAATAGAACTTTGGGAACACTTTTGCGTGCTATTATTAAAAAGAACTTGGATTGACATTTCTATGGACTTTATTTTGGGGTTGCCTAGGACTAAGAAGGGGAGGGATTCTATTTTGGTTGTTGTGGATAGATTCTCTAAGACGGCCCATTTTATAGCTTGTCATAAAACCGATGATGCTTCAAACATTGCGGATTTGTTCTTTAGAGAAGTCGCTAGGTTGCATGGAATGCTTATGACTATTGTTTCTGGTCGCGATGTTAAATTTATTGAGTTGCTTTTGGAATACTTTATGGGCTAAACTTGGCACAAAATTGTTGTTTTCTACTACTTGTCATCCTCAAACGGATGGACAAACTCAAATTTTCAATAGAACTTTGGGAACACTTTTGCGTGCTATTCTTAAAAAGAACTTGGATTGACATTTCTATGGACTTTATTTTGGGGTTGCCTAGGACTAAGAAGGGGATGGATTCTATTTTTGTTGTTGTGGATAGATTCTCTAAGATGGCACATTTTATAGCTTGTTATAAAACCGATGATGCTTCAATCATTGCGGATTTTTTCTTTAGAGAAGTCGTTAGGTTGCATGGCATGCCTAGGAATATTGTTTCTGGTCGCGATGTTAAATTTTTGAGTTACTTTTGGAATACTTTATGGGCTAAACTTGACACAAAATTGTTGTTTTCTACTACCTGTCATCCTCAAACGGATGGACAAACTGAAGTTGTCAATAGAACTTTGAGAAAACTTTTGCGTGCTATTCTTAAAAAGAACTTGGATTGACATTTCTATGGACTTTATTTTGGGGTTGCCTAAGACTAAGAAGGGGAGGGATTCTATTTTTCTTGTTGTGGATAGATTCTCTAAGATGGCACATTTTATAGCTTGTTATAAAACCGATGATGCTTCAAACATTGCGGATTTTTTCTTTAGAGAAGTCGTTATGTTGCATGGCATGCCTAGGACTATTGTTTCTGGTCGCGATGTTAAATTTTTGAGTTACTTTTGGAATACTTTATGGGCTAAACTTGGCACAAAATTGTTGTTTTCTACTACTTGTCATCCTCAAACGGATGGACAAACTGAAGTTGTCAATAGAACTTTGAGAACACTTTTGCGTGATATTCTTAAAAAGAACTTGGATTGACATTTCTATGGACTTTATTTTGGGGTTGCCTAGGACTAAGAAGGGGAGGGATTCTATTTTTGTTGTTGTGGATAGATTCTCTAAGATGGCACATTTTATAGCTTGTCATAAAACAGATGATGCTTCAAACATTGCAGATTTGTTCTTTAGAGAAGTCGCTAGGTTGCATGGCATGCCTAGGACTATTATTTCTGGTCGCGATGTTAAATTATTTAGTTACTTTTGGAATACTTTATGGGCTAAACTTGGCACAAAATTGTTGATTTCTACTACTTGTCATCCTCAAACGAATGGACAAAATGAAGTTGTCAATAGAACTTTGGGAACACTTTTGCGTGCTATTATTAAAAAGAACTTGGATTGACATTTCTATGGACTTTATTTTGGGGTTGCCTAGGACTAAGAAGGGGAGGGATTCTATTTTTGTTGTTGTGGACAGATTCTCTAAGATGGCACATTTTATAGCTTGTCATAAAACCGATGATGCTTCAAACATTGCGGATTTGTTCTTTAGAGAAGTCGCTAGGTTGCATTGAATGCCTAGGACTATTGTTTCTGGTCGCGATGTTAAATTTTTTAGTTACTTTTGGAATACTTTATGGGCTAAACTTGGCACAAAATTGTTGTTTTCTACTACTTGTCATCTTCAAACAGATGGACAAACTGAAGTTGTCAATAGAACTTTGGGAACACTTTTGCGTGCTATTCTTAAAAAGAACTTGAATTGACATTTCTATGGACTTTATTTTGGGGTTTCCTAGGACTAAGAAGGGGATGGATTCTATTTTTGTTGTTGTGGATAGATTCTCTAAGATGGCACATTTTATAGCTTGTTATAAAACCGATGATGCTTCAAACATTGCGGATTTTTTGTTTAGAGAAGTCGTTAGGTTGCATGGCATGCCTAGGACTATTGTTTCTGGTCGCGATGTTAAATTCTTGAGTTACTTTTGGAAGACTTTATGGGCTAAACTTGGCACAAAATTGTTGTTTTCTACTACTTGTCATCCTCAAACGGATGGACAAACTGAAGTTTTCAATAGAACTTTGGGAACACTTTTGCGTGCTATTCTTAAAAAGAACTTGGATTGACATTTTGATGGACTTTATTTTGGGGTTGCCGAGGACTAAGAAGGGGAGTGATTTTATTTTTGTTGTTGTGGATAGATTCTCTAAGATGACACATTTTATAGCTTGTCATAAAACCGATGATGCTTCAAACATTGCGGTTTTGTTCTTTAGAGAAGTCGTTAGGTTGCATGGCATGCCTAGGACTATTATTTCTGGTCGCGATGTTAAATTCTTTAGTTACTTTTGGAAGTACTTTATGGACTAAACTTGGCACAAAATTGTTGATTTCTACTACTTGTCATCCTCAAACGGATGGACAAACTGAAGTTGTCAATAGAACTTTGGGAACACTTTTGCGTGCTATTATTAAAAAGAACTTGGATTGACATTTCTATGGACTTATTTTGGGGTTGCCTAGGACTAAGAAGGGGAGGGATTCTATTTTTGTTGTTGTGGATAGATTCTCTAAGATGGCACATTTTATAGCTTGTCATAAAACCGATGATGCTTCAAACATTGCGGATTTGTTCTTTAGAGAAGTCGCTAGGTTGCATGCAATGCCTAGGACTATTGTTTCTGGTCGCGATGTTAAATTCTTGAGTTACTTTTCGAATACTTTATGGGCTAAACTTGGCACAAAATTGTTGTTTTCTACTACTTGTCATCCTCAAACGGATGGACAAACTGAAGTTGTCAATAGAACTTTGGGAACACTTTTGCGTGCTATTCTTAAAAAGAACTTGGATTGACATTTCTATGGACTTTATTTTGGGGTTGCCTAGGACTAAGAAGGGGATGTATTCTATTTTTGTTGTTGTGGATAGATTCTCTAAGATGGCACATTTTATAGCTTGTTATAAAACCGATGATGCTTCAAACATTGCGGATTTGTTCTTTAGAGAAGTCGCTAGGTTGCATGGAATGCTTAGGACTATTGTTTCTGGTCGCGATGTTAAATTCTTGAGTTACTTTTGGAATACTTTATGGGCTAAACTTGGCACAAAATTGTTGTTTTCTACTACTTGTCATCCTCAAACGGATGGACAAACTGAAGTTGTCAATAGAACTTTGGGAACACTTTTGCGTGCTATTCTTAAAAAGAACTTGGATTGACATTTCTATGGACTTTATTTTGGGGTTGCCTAGGACTAAGAAGGGGATGGATTCTATTTTTGTTGTTGTGGATAGATTCTCTAAGATGGCACATTTTATAGCTTGTTATAAAACCGATGATGCTTCAAACATTGCGGATTTGTTCTTTAGAGAAGTCGTTAGGTTGCATGGCATGCCTAGGACTATTGTTTCTGGTCGCGATGTTAAATTCTTGAGTTACTTTTGGAATACTTTATGGGCTAAACTTGGCACAAAATTGTTGTTTTCTACTACTTGTCATCCTCAAACGGATGGACAAACTGAAGTTGTCAATAGAACTTTGGGAACACTTTTGCGTGCTATTCTTAAAAAGAACTTGGATTGACATTTCTATGGACTTTATTTTGGGGTTGCCTAGGACTAAGAAGGGGAGGGATTCTATTTTTGTTGTTGTGGATAGATTCTCTAAGATGGCACATTTTATAGCTTGTCATAAAACCGATGATGCTTCAAACATTGCGGATTTGTTCTTTAGAGAAGTCGTTAGGTTGCATGGCATGCCTAGGACTATTATTTCTGGTCGCGATGTTAAATTCTTTAGTTACTTTTGGAAGTACTTTATGGGCTAAACTTGGCACAAAATTGTTGATTTCTACTACTTGTCATCCTCAAACGGATGGACAAACTGAAGTTGTCAATAGAACTTTGGGAACACTTTTGCGTGCTATTCTTAAAAAGAACTTGGATTGACATTTCTATGGACTTTATTTTGGGGTTGCCTAGGACTAAGAAGGGGAGGGATTCTATTTTTGTTGTTGTGGATAGATTCTCTAAGATGGCACATTTTATAGCTTGTCATAAAACCGATGATGCTTCAAACATTGCGGATTTGTTCTTTAGAGAAGTCGCTAGGTTGCATGGCATGCCTAGGACTATTGTTTCTGGTCGCGATGTTAAATTCTTGAGTTACTTTTGGAATACTTTATGGGCTAAACTTGGCACAAAATTGTTGTTTTCTACTACTTGTCATCCTCAAACGGATGGACAAACTGAAGTTGTCAATAGAACTTTGGGAACACTTTTGCGTGCTATTCTTAAAAAGAACTTGGATTGACATTTCTATGGACTTTATTTTGGGGTTGCCTAGGACTAAGAAGGGGAGGGATTCTATTTTTGTTGTTGTGGATAGATTCTCTAAGATGGCACATTTTATAGCTTGTCATAAAACCGATGATGCTTCAAACATTGCGGATTTGTTCTTTAGAGAAGTCGCTAGGTTGCATGGAATGCCTAGGACTATTGTTTCTGGTCGCGATGTTAAATTCTTGAGTTACTTTTGGAATACTTTATGGGCTAAACTTGGCACAAAATTGTTGTTTTCTACTACTTGTCATCCTCAAACGGATGGACAAACTGAAGTTGTCAATAGAACTTTGGGAACACTTTTGCGTGCTATTCTTAAAAAGAACTTGGATTGACATTTCTATGGACTTTATTTTGGGGTTGCCTAGGACTAAGAAGGGGAGGGATTCTATTTTTGTTGTTGTGGATAGATTCTCTAAGATGGCACATTTTATAGCTTGTCATAAAACCGATGATGCTTCAAACATTGCGGATTTGTTCTTTAGAGAAGTCGCTAGGTTGCATGGCATGCCTAGGACTATTGTTTCTGGTCGCGATGTTAAATTCTTGAGTTACTTTTGGAATACTTTATGGGCTAAACTTGGCACAAAATTGTTGTTTTCTACTACTTGTCATCCTCAAACGGATGGACAAACTGAAGTTGTCAATAGAACTTTGGGAACACTTTTGCGTGCTATTCTTAAAAAGAACTTGGATTGACATTTCTATGGACTTTATTTTGGGGTTGCCTAGGACTAAGAAGGGGAGGGATTCTATTTTTGTTGTTGTGGATAGATTCTCTAAGATGGCACATTTTATAGCTTGTCATAAAACCGATGATGCTTCAAACATTGCGGATTTGTTCTTTAGAGAAGTCGCTAGGTTGCATGGCATGCCTAGGACTATTGTTTCTGGTCGCGATGTTAAATTTTTAGTTACTTTTGGAATACTTTATGGGCTAAACTTGGCACAAAATTGTTGTTTTCTACTACTTGTCATCCTCAAACGGATGGACAAACTGAAGTTGTCAATAGAACTTTGGGAACACTTTTGCGTGCTATTCTTAAAAAGAACTTGGATTGACATTTCTATGGACTTTATTTTGGGGTTGCCTAGGACTAAGAAGGGGATGGATTCTATTTTTGTTGTTGTGGATAGATTCTCTAAGATGGCACATTTTATAGCTTGTTATAAAACCGATGATGCTTCAAACATTGCGGATTTGTTCTTTAGAGAAGTCGTTAGGTTGCATGGCATGCCTAGGACTATTGTTTCTGGTCGCGATGTTAAATTTTTGAGTTACTTTTGGAATACTTTATGGGCTAAACTTGGCACAAAATTGTTGTTTTCTACTACTTGTCATCCTCAAACGGATGGACAAACTGAAGTTGTCAATAGAACTTTGGGAACACTTTTGCGTGCTATTCTTAAAAAGAACTTGGATTGACATTTCTATGGACTTTATTTTGGGGTTGCCTAGGACTAAGAAGGGGAGGGATTCTATTTTTGTTGTTGTGGATAGATTCTCTAAGATGGCACATTTTATAGCTTGTCATAAAACCGATGATGCTTCAAACATTGCGGATTTGTTCTTTAGAGAAGTCGTTAGGTTGCATGGCATGCCTAGGACTATTGTTTCTGGTCGCGATGTTAAATTCTTGAGTTACTTTTGGAATACTTTATGGGCTAAACTTGGCACAAAATTGTTGTTTTCTACTACTTGTCATCCTCAAACGGATGGACAAACTGAAGTTGTCAATAGAACTTTGGGAACACTTTTGCGTGCTATTCTTAAAAAGAACTTGGATTGACATTTCTATGGACTTTATTTTGGGGTTGCCTAGGACTAAGAAGGGGAGGGATTCTATTTTTGTTGTTGTGGATAGATTCTCTAAGATGGCACATTTTATAGCTTGTCATAAAACCGATGATGCTTCAAACATTGCGGATTTGTTCTTTAGAGAAGTCGCTAGGTTGCATGGCATGCCTAGGACTATTGTTTCTGGTCGCGATGTTAAATTCTTGAGTTACTTTTGGAATACTTTATGGGCTAAACTTGGCACAAAATTGTTGTTTTCTACTACTTGTCATCCTCAAACGGATGGACAAACTGAAGTTGTCAATAGAACTTTGGGAACACTTTTGCGTGCTATTCTTAAAAAGAACTTGGATTGACATTTCTATGGACTTTATTTTGGGGTTGCCTAGGACTAAGAAGGGGATGGATTCTATTTTTGTTGTTGTGGATAGATTCTCTAAGATGGCACATTTTATAGCTTGTCATAAAACCGATGATGCTTCAAACATTGCGGATTTGTTCTTTAGAGAAGTCGTTAGGTTGCATGGCATGCCTAGGACTATTGTTTCTGGTCGCGATGTTAAATTCTTTGAGTTACTTTTGGAATACTTTATGGGCTAAACTTGGCACAAAATTGTTGTTTTCTACTACTTGTCATCCTCAAACGGATGGACAAACTGAAGTTGTCAATAGAACTTTGGGAACACTTTTGCGTGCTATTCTTAAAAAGAACTTGGATTGACATTTCTATGGACTTTATTTTGGGGTTGCCTAGGACTAAGAAGGGGAGGGATTCTATTTTTGTTGTTGTGGATAGATTCTCTAAGATGGCACATTTTATAGCTTGTCATAAAACCGATGATGCTTCAAACATTGCGGATTTGTTCTTTAGAGAAGTCGCTAGGTTGCATGGCATGCCTAGGACTATTGTTTCTGGTCGCGATGTTAAATTTTTGAGTTACTTTTGGAATACTTTATGGGCTAAACTTGGCACAAAATTGTTGTTTTCTACTACTTGTCATCCTCAAACGGATGGACAAACTGAAGTTGTCAATAGAACTTTGGGAACACTTTTGCGTGCTATTCTTAAAAAGAACTTGGATTGACATTTCTATGGACTTTATTTTGGGGTTGCCTAGGACTAAGAAGGGGAGGGATTCTATTTTTGTTGTTGTGGATAGATTCTCTAAGATGGCACATTTTATAGCTTGTCATAAAACCGATGATGCTTCAAACATTGCGGATTTGTTCTTTAGAGAAGTCGCTAGGTTGCATGGCATGCCTAGGACTATTGTTTCTGGTCGCGATGTTAAATTCTTTAGTTACTTTTGGAATACTTTATGGGCTAAACTTGGCACAAAATTGTTGTTTTCTACTACTTGTCATCCTCAAACGGATGGACAAACTGAAGTTGTCAATAGAACTTTGGGAACACTTTTGCGTGCTATTCTTAAAAAGAACTTGGATTGACATTTCTATGGACTTTATTTTGGGGTTGCCTAGGACTAAGAAGGGGAGGGATTCTATTTTTGTTGTTGTGGATAGATTCTCTAAGATGGCACATTTTATAGCTTGTCATAAAACCGATGATGCTTCAAACATTGCGGATTTGTTCTTTAGAGAAGTCGCTAGGTTGCATGGCATGCCTAGGACTATTGTTTCTGGTCGCGATGTTAAATTTTTGAGTTACTTTTGGAATACTTTATGGGCTAAACTTGGCACAAAATTGTTGTTTTCTACTACTTGTCATCCTCAAACGGATGGACAAACTGAAGTTGTCAATAGAACTTTGGGAACACTTTTGCGTGCTATTCTTAAAAAGAACTTGGATTGACATTTCTATGGACTTTATTTTGGGGTTGCCTAGGACTAAGAAGGGGATGGATTCTATTTTTGTTGTTGTGGATAGATTCTCTAAGATGGCACATTTTATAGCTTGTCATAAAACCGATGATGCTTCAAACATTGCGGATTTGTTCTTTAGAGAAGTCGCTAGGTTGCATGGCATGCCTAGGACTATTGTTTCTGGTCGCGATGTTAAATTCTTGAGTTACTTTTGGAATACTTTATGGGCTAAACTTGGCACAAAATTGTTGTTTTCTACTACTTGTCATCCTCAAACGGATGGACAAACTGAAGTTGTCAATAGAACTTTGGGAACACTTTTGCGTGCTATTCTTAAAAAGAACTTGGATTGACATTTCTATGGACTTTATTTTGGGGTTGCCTAGGACTAAGAAGGGGAGGGATTCTATTTTTGTTGTTGTGGATAGATTCTCTAAGATGGCACATTTTATAGCTTGTCATAAAACCGATGATGCTTCAAACATTGCGGATTTGTTCTTTAGAGAAGTCGCTAGGTTGCATGGAATGCCTAGGACTATTGTTTCTGGTCGCGATGTTAAATTCTTGAGTTACTTTTGGAATACTTTATGGGCTAAACTTGGCACAAAATTGTTGTTTTCTACTACTTGTCATCCTCAAACGGATGGACAAACTGAAGTTGTCAATAGAACTTTGGGAACACTTTTGCGTGCTATTCTTAAAAAGAACTTGGATTGACATTTCTATGGACTTTATTTTGGGGTTGCCTAGGACTAAGAAGGGGAGGGATTCTATTTTTGTTGTTGTGGATAGATTCTCTAAGATGGCACATTTTATAGCTTGTCATAAAACCGATGATGCTTCAAACATTGCGGATTTGTTCTTTAGAGAAGTCGCTAGGTTGCATGGCATGCCTAGGACTATTGTTTCTGGTCGCGATGTTAAATTCTTGAGTTACTTTTGGAATACTTTATGGGCTAAACTTGGCACAAAATTGTTGTTTTCTACTACTTGTCATCCTCAAACGGATGGACAAACTGAAGTTGTCAATAGAACTTTGGGAACACTTTTGCGTGCTATTCTTAAAAAGAACTTGGATTGACATTTCTATGGACTTTATTTTGGGGTTGCCTAGGACTAAGAAGGGGAGGGATTCTATTTTTGTTGTTGTGGATAGATTCTCTAAGATGGCACATTTTATAGCTTGTCATAAAACCGATGATGCTTCAAACATTGCGGATTTGTTCTTTAGAGAAGTCGTTAGGTTGCATGGCATGCCTAGGACTATTGTTTCTGGTCGCGATGTTAAATTCTTGAGTTACTTTTGGAATACTTTATGGGCTAAACTTGGCACAAAATTGTTGTTTTCTACTACTTGTCATCCTCAAACGGATGGACAAACTGAAGTTGTCAATAGAACTTTGGGAACACTTTTGCGTGCTATTCTTAAAAAGAACTTGGATTGACATTTCTATGGACTTTATTTTGGGGTTGCCTAGGACTAAGAAGGGGAGGGATTCTATTTTTGTTGTTGTGGATAGATTCTCTAAGATGGCACATTTTATAGCTTGTCATAAAACCGATGATGCTTCAAACATTGCGGATTTGTTCTTTAGAGAAGTCGTTAGGTTGCATGGCATGCCTAGGACTATTGTTTCTGGTCGCGATGTTAAATTCTTGAGTTACTTTTGGAATACTTTATGGGCTAAACTTGGCACAAAATTGTTGTTTTCTACTACTTGTCATCCTCAAACGGATGGACAAACTGAAGTTGTCAATAGAACTTTGGGAACACTTTTGCGTGCTATTCTTAAAAAGAACTTGGATTGACATTTCTATGGACTTTATTTTGGGGTTGCCTAGGACTAAGAAGGGGAGGGATTCTATTTTTGTTGTTGTGGATAGATTCTCTAAGATGGCACATTTTATAGCTTGTCATAAAACCGATGATGCTTCAAACATTGCGGATTTGTTCTTTAGAGAAGTCGCTAGGTTGCATGGCAATGCCTAGGACTATTGTTTCTGGTCGCGATGTTAAATTCTTGAGTTACTTTTGGAATACTTTATGGGCTAAACTTGGCACAAAATTGTTGTTTTCTACTACTTGTCATCCTCAAACGGATGGACAAACTGAAGTTGTCAATAGAACTTTGGGAACACTTTTGCGTGCTATTCTTAAAAAGAACTTGGATTGACATTTCTATGGACTTTATTTTGGGGTTGCCTAGGACTAAGAAGGGGATGGATTCTATTTTTGTTGTTGTGGATAGATTCTCTAAGATGGCACATTTTATAGCTTGTCATAAAACCGATGATGCTTCAAACATTGCGGATTTGTTCTTTAGAGAAGTCGCTAGGTTGCATGGAATGCCTAGGACTATTGTTTCTGGTCGCGATGTTAAATTTTTGAGTTACTTTTGGAATACTTTATGGGCTAAACTTGGCACAAAATTGTTGTTTTCTACTACTTGTCATCCTCAAACGGATGGACAAACTGAAGTTGTCAATAGAACTTTGGGAACACTTTTGCGTGCTATTCTTAAAAAGAACTTGGATTGACATTTCTATGGACTTTATTTTGGGGTTGCCTAGGACTAAGAAGGGGAGGGATTCTATTTTTGTTGTTGTGGATAGATTCTCTAAGATGGCACATTTTATAGCTTGTCATAAAACCGATGATGCTTCAAACATTGCGGATTTGTTCTTTAGAGAAGTCGCTAGGTTGCATGGCATGCCTAGGACTATTGTTTCTGGTCGCGATGTTAAATTCTTGAGTTACTTTTGGAATACTTTATGGGCTAAACTTGGCACAAAATTGTTGTTTTCTACTACTTGTCATCCTCAAACGGATGGACAAACTGAAGTTGTCAATAGAACTTTGGGAACACTTTTGCGTGCTATTCTTAAAAAGAACTTGGATTGACATTTCTATGGACTTTATTTTGGGGTTGCCTAGGACTAAGAAGGGGAGGGATTCTATTTTTGTTGTTGTGGATAGATTCTCTAAGATGGCACATTTTATAGCTTGTCATAAAACCGATGATGCTTCAAACATTGCGGATTTGTTCTTTAGAGAAGTCGTTAGGTTGCATGGCATGCCTAGGACTATTGTTTCTGGTCGCGATGTTAAATTCTTGAGTTACTTTTGGAATACTTTATGGGCTAAACTTGGCACAAAATTGTTGTTTTCTACTACTTGTCATCCTCAAACGGATGGACAAACTGAAGTTGTCAATAGAACTTTGGGAACACTTTTGCGTGCTATTCTTAAAAAGAACTTGGATTGACATTTCTATGGACTTTATTTTGGGGTTGCCTAGGACTAAGAAGGGGAGGGATTCTATTTTTGTTGTTGTGGATAGATTCTCTAAGATGGCACATTTTATAGCTTGTCATAAAACCGATGATGCTTCAAACATTGCGGATTTGTTCTTTAGAGAAGTCGCTAGGTTGCATGGCATGCCTAGGACTATTGTTTCTGGTCGCGATGTTAAATTCTTGAGTTACTTTTGGAATACTTTATGGGCTAAACTTGGCACAAAATTGTTGTTTTCTACTACTTGTCATCCTCAAACGGATGGACAAACTGAAGTTGTCAATAGAACTTTGGGAACACTTTTGCGTGCTATTCTTAAAAAGAACTTGGATTGACATTTCTATGGACTTTATTTTGGGGTTGCCTAGGACTAAGAAGGGGAGGGATTCTATTTTTGTTGTTGTGGATAGATTCTCTAAGATGGCACATTTTATAGCTTGTCATAAAACCGATGATGCTTCAAACATTGCGGATTTGTTCTTTAGAGAAGTCGTTAGGTTGCATGGCATGCCTAGGACTATTGTTTCTGGTCGCGATGTTAAATTCTTGAGTTACTTTTGGAATACTTTATGGGCTAAACTTGGCACAAAATTGTTGTTTTCTACTACTTGTCATCCTCAAACGGATGGACAAACTGAAGTTGTCAATAGAACTTTGGGAACACTTTTGCGTGCTATTATTAAAAAGAACTTGGATTGACATTTCTATGGACTTTATTTTGGGGTTGCCTAGGACTAAGAAGGGGAGGGATTCTATTTTTGTTGTTGTGGATAGATTCTCTAAGATGGCACATTTTATAGCTTGTCATAAAACCGATGATGCTTCAAACATTGCGGATTTGTTCTTTAGAGAAGTCGCTAGGTTGCATGGCAATGCCTAGGACTATTGTTTCTGGTCGCGATGTTAAATTTTTGAGTTACTTTTGGAATACTTTATGGGCTAAACTTGGCACAAAATTGTTGTTTTCTACTACTTGTCATCCTCAAACGGATGGACAAACTGAAGTTGTCAATAGAACTTTGGGAACACTTTTGCGTGCTATTATTAAAAAGAACTTGGATTGACATTTCTATGGACTTTATTTTGGGGTTGCCTAGGACTAAGAAGGGGAGGGATTCTATTTTTGTTGTTGTGGATAGATTCTCTAAGATGGCACATTTTATAGCTTGTCATAAAACCGATGATGCTTCAAACATTGCGGATTTGTTCTTTAGAGAAGTCGCTAGGTTGCATGGAATGCCTAGGACTATTGTTTCTGGTCGCGATGTTAAATTTTTTAGTTACTTTTGGAATACTTTATGGGCTAAACTTGGCACAAAATTGTTGTTTTCTACTACTTGTCATCCTCAAACGGATGGACAAACTGAAGTTGTCAATAGAACTTTGGGAACACTTTTGCGTGCTATTCTTAAAAAGAACTTGGATTGACATTTCTATGGACTTTATTTTGGGGTTGCCTAGGACTAAGAAGGGGATGGATTCTATTTTTGTTGTTGTGGATAGATTCTCTAAGATGGCACATTTTATAGCTTGTTATAAAACCGATGATGCTTCAAACATTGCGGATTTGTTCTTTAGAGAAGTCGTTAGGTTGCATGGCATGCCTAGGACTATTGTTTCTGGTCGCGATGTTAAATTCTTGAGTTACTTTTGGAAGACTTTATGGGCTAAACTTGGCACAAAATTGTTGTTTTCTACTACTTGTCATCCTCAAACGGATGGACAAACTGAAGTTGTCAATAGAACTTTGGGAACACTTTTGCGTGCTATTCTTAAAAAGAACTTGGATTGACATTTCTATGGACTTTATTTTGGGGTTGCCTAGGACTAAGAAGGGGAGTGATTCTATTTTTGTTGTTGTGGATAGATTCTCTAAGATGACACATTTTATAGCTTGTCATAAAACCGATGATGCTTCAAACATTGCGGATTTGTTCTTTAGAGAAGTCGTTAGGTTGCATGGAATGCCTAGGACTATTGTTTCTGGTCGCGATGTTAAATTTTTGAGTTACTTTTGGAATACTTTATGGGCTAAACTTGGCACAAAATTGTTGTTTTCTACTACTTGTCATCCTCAAACGGATGGACAAACTGAAGTTGTCAATAGAACTTTGGGAACACTTTTGCGTGCTATTCTTAAAAAGAACTTGGATTGACATTTCTATGGACTTTATTTTGGGGTTGCCTAGGACTAAGAAGGGGATGGATTCTATTTTTGTTGTTGTGGATAGATTCTCTAAGATGGCACATTTTATAGCTTGTTATAAAACCGATGATGCTTCAAACATTGCGGATTTGTTCTTTAGAGAAGTCGCTAGGTTGCATGGAATGCCTAGGACTATTGTTTCTGGTCGCGATGTTAAATTTTTGAGTTACTTTTGGAATACTTTATGGGCTAAACTTGGCACAAAATTGTTGTTTTCTACTACTTGTCATCCTCAAACGGATGGACAAACTGAAGTTGTCAATAGAACTTTGGGAACACTTTTGCGTGCTATTCTTAAAAAGAACTTGGATTGACATTTCTATGGACTTTATTTTGGGGTTGCCTAGGACTAAGAAGGGGAGGGATTCTATTTTTGTTGTTGTGGATAGATTCTCTAAGATGGCACATTTTATAGCTTGTCATAAAACCGATGATGCTTCAAACATTGCGGATTTGTTCTTTAGAGAAGTCGTTAGGTTGCATGGCATGCCTAGGACTATTGTTTCTGGTCGCGATGTTAAATTCTTTAGTTACTTTTGGAATACTTTATGGGCTAAACTTGGCACAAAATTGTTGTTTTCTACTACTTGTCATCCTCAAACGGATGGACAAACTGAAGTTGTCAATAGAACTTTGGGAACACTTTTGCGTGCTATTCTTAAAAAGAACTTGGATTGACATTTCTATGGACTTTATTTTGGGGTTGCCTAGGACTAAGAAGGGGAGGGATTCTATTTTTGTTGTTGTGGATAGATTCTCTAAGATGGCACATTTTATAGCTTGTCATAAAACCGATGATGCTTCAAACATTGCGGATTTGTTCTTTAGAGAAGTCGTTAGGTTGCATGGCATGCCTAGGACTATTGTTTCTGGTCGCGATGTTAAATTCTTGAGTTACATTTGGAAGACTTTATGGGCTAAACTTGGCACAAAATTGTTGTTTTCTACTACTTGTCATCCTCAAACGGATGGACAAACTGAAGTTTTCAATAGAACTTTGGGAACACTTTTGCGTGCTATTCTTAAAAAGAACTTGGATTGACATTTTGATGGACTTTATTTTGGGGTTGCCGAGGACTAAGAAGGGAGAGTGATTTTATTTTTGTTGTTGTGGATAGATTCTCTAAGATGACACATTTTATAGCTTGTCATAAAACCGATGATGCTTCAAACATTGCGGATTTGTTCTTTAGAGAAGTCGTTAGGTTGCATGACATGCCTAGGACTATTATTTCTGGTCGCGATGTTAAATTCTTTAGTTACTTCTTGAAGACTTTATGGACTAAACTTGGCACAAAATTGTTGATTTCTACTACTTGTCATCCTCAAACGGATGGACAAACTGAAGTTGTCAATAGAACTTTGGGAACACTTTTACGTGCTATTATTAAAAAGAACTTGGATTGACATTTCTATGGACTTATTTTGGGGTTGCCTAGGACTAAGAAGGGGAGGGATTCTATTTTTGTTGTTGTGGATAGATTCTCTAAGATGGCACATTTTATAGCTTGTCATAAAACCGATGATGCTTCAAACATTGCGGATTTGTTCTTTAGAGAAGTCGCTAGGTTGCATGCAATGCCTAGGACTATTGTTTCTGGTCGCGATGTTAAATTTTTGAGTTACTTTTCGAATACTTTATGGGCTAAACTTGGCACAAAATTGTTGTTTTCTACTACTTGTCATCCTCAAACGGATGGACAAACTGAAGTTGTCAATAGAACTTTGGGAACACTTTTGCGTGCTATTATTAAAAAGAACTTGGATTGACATTTCTATGGACTTTATTTTGGGGTTGCCTAGGACTAAGAAGGGGAGGGATTCTATTTTTGTTGTTGTGGATAGATTCTCTAAGATGGCACATTTTATAGCTTGTCATAAAACCGATGATGCTTTAAACATTGCGGATTTGTTCTTTAGAGAAGTCGCTAGGTTGCATTGAATGCCTAGGACTATTGTTTCTGGTCGCGATGTTAAATTTTTTATTTACTTCTGGAATACTTTATGGGCTAAACTTGGCACAAAATTGTTGTTTTCTACTACTTGTCATCTTCAAACAGATGGACAAACTGAAGTTGTCAATAGAACTTTGGGAACACTTTTGCGTGCTATTCTTAAAAAGAACTTGAATTGACATTTCTATGGACTTTATTTTGGGGTTTCCTAGGACTAAGAAGGGGATGGATTCTATTTTTGTTGTTGTGGATAGATTCTCTAAGATGGCACATTTTATAGCTTGTTATAAAACCGATGATGCTTCAAACATTGCGGATTTTTTGTTTAGAGAAGTCGTTAGGTTGCATGGCATGCCTAGGACTATTGTTTCTGGTCGCGATGTTAAATTCTTGAGTTACTTTTGGAAGACTTTATGGGCTAAACTTGGCACAAAATTGTTGTTTTCTACTACTTGTCATCCTCAAACGGATGGACAAACTGAAGTTTTCAATAGAACTTTGGGAACACTTTTGCGTGCTATTCTTAAAAAGAACTTGGATTGACATTTTGATGGACTTTATTTTGGGGTTGCCGAGGACTAAGAAGGGGAGTGATTTTATTTTTGTTGTTGTGGATAGATTCTCTAAGATGACACATTTTATAGCTTGTCATAAAACCGATGATGCTTCAAACATTGCGGTTTTGTTCTTTAGAGAAGTCGTTAGGTTGCATGGAATGCTTAGGACAATTGTTTCTGGTCGCGATGTTAAATTTTTGAGTTACTTTTCGAATACTTTATGGGCTAAACTTGGCACAAAATTGTTGTTTTCTACTACTTGTCATCCTCAAACGGATGGACAAACTGAAGTTGTCAATAGAACTTTGGGAACACTTTTGCGTGCTATTCTTAAAAAGAACTTGGATTGACATTTCTATGGACTTTATTTTTGGGTTGCCTAGGACTAAGAAGGGGATGTATTCTATTTTTGTTGTTGTGGATAGATTCTCTAAGATGGCACATTTTGTAGCTTGTTATAAAACCGATGATGCTTCAAACATTGCGGATTTGTTCTTTAGAGAAGTCGCTAGGTTGCATGGAATGCTTAGGACAATTGTTTCTGGTCGCGATGTTAAATTTTTGAGTTACTTTTGGAATACTTTATGGGCTAAACTTGGCACAAAATTGTTGTTTTCTACTACTTTTCATCCTCAAACGGATGTACAAACTGAAGTTGTCAATAGAACATTGGGAAAACTTTTGCGTGCTATTCTTAAAAAGAACTTGGATTGACATTTCTATGGACTTTATTTTGGGGTTGCCTAGGACTAAGAAGGGGAGGGATTCTATTTTTGTTGTTGTGGATAGATTCTCTAAGATGGCACATTTTATAGCTTGTCATAAAACCGATGATGCTTCAAACATTGCGGATTTGTTCTTTAGAGAAGTCGCTAGGTTGCATGCAATGCCTAGGACTATTGTTTCTGGTCGCGATGTTAAATTCTTGAGTTACTTTTCGAATACTTTATGGGCTAAACTTGGCACAAAATTGTTGTTTTCTACTACTTGTCATCCTCAAACGGATGGACAAACTGAAGTTGTCAATAGAACTTTGGGAACACTTTTGCGTGCTATTCTTAAAAAGAACTTGGATTGACATTTCTATGGACTTTATTTTTGGGTTGCCTAGGACTAAGAAGGGGATGTATTCTATTTTTGTTGTTGTGGATAGATTCTCTAAGATGGCACATTTTGTAGCTTATTATAAAACCGATGATGCTTCAAACATTGCGGATTTGTTCTTTAGAGAAGTCGCTAGGTTGCATGGAATGCTTAGGACAATTGTTTCTGGTCGCGATGTTAAATTTTTGAGTTACTTTTGGAATACTTTATGGGCTAAACTTGGCACAAAATTGTTGTTTTCTACTACTTTTCATCCTCAAACGGATGTACAAACTGAAGTTGTCAATAGAACATTGGGAAAACTTTTGCGTGCTATTCTTAAAAAGAACTTGGATTGACATTTCTATGGACTTTATTTTGGGGTTGCCTAGGACTAAGAAGGGGAGGGATTCTATTTTTGTTGTTGTGGATAGATTCTCTAATATGGCACATTTTATAGATTGTCATAAAACCGATGATGCTTCCAACATTGCGGATTTGTTCTTTAGAGAAGTCGCTAGGTTGAATGGAATACCTAGGACTATTGTTTCTGGTCGCGATGTTAAATTCTTGAGTTACTTTTGGAATACTTTATGGGCTAAACTTGGCACAAAATTGTTGTTTTCTACTACTTGTCATCCTCAAACGGATGGACAAACTGAAGTTGTCAATAGAACTTTGGGAACACTTTTGCGTGCTATTATTAAAAAGAACTTGGATTGACATTTCTATGGACTTTATTTTGGGGTTGCCTAGGACTAAGAAGGAGAGGGATTCTATTTTTGTTGTTGTGGATAGATTCTCTAAGATGGCACATTTTATAGCTTGTCATAAAACCGATGATGCTTCAAACATTGCGGATTTGTTCTTTAGAGAAGTCGCTAGGTTGCATGAATGCCTAGGACTATTGTTTCTGGTCGCGATGTTAAATTTTTAGTTACTTTTGGAATACTTTATGGGCTAAACTTGGCACAAAATTGTTGTTTTCTACTACTTGTCATCCTCAAACGGATGGACAAACTGAAGTTGTCAATAGAACTTTGGGAACACTTTTGCGTGCTATTCTTAAAAAGAACTTGGATTGACATTTCTATGGACTTTATTTTGGGGTTGCCTAGGACTAAGAAGGGGATGGATTCTATTTTTGTTGTTGTGGATAGATTCTCTAAGATGGCACATTTTATAGCTTGTTATAAAACCGATGATGCTTCAAACATTGCGGATTTTGTTTTAGAGAAGTCGTTAGGTTGCATGGCATGCCTAGGACTATTGTTTCTGGTCGCGATGTTAAATTCTTGAGTTACATTTGGAAGACTTTATGGGCTAAACTTGGCACAAAATTGTTGTTTTCTACTACTTGTCATCCTCAAACGGATGGACAAACTGAAGTTTTCAATAGAACTTTGGGAACACTTTTGCGTGCTATTCTTAAAAAGAACTTGGATTGACATTTTGATTGACTTTATTTTGGGGTTGCCGAGGACTAAGAAGGGGAGTGATTTTATTTTTGTTGTTGTGGATAGATTCTCTAAGATGACACATTTTATAGCTTGTCATAAAACCGATGATGCTTCAAACATTGCGGATTTGTTCTTTAGAGAAGTCGTTAGGTTGCATGGCATGCCTAAGATTATTATTTCTGGACGCGATGTTAAATTCTTTAGTTACTTCTGGAAGACTTTATGGACTAAACTTGGCACAAAATTGTTGATTTCTACTACTTTTCATCCTCAAACGGATGGACAAACTGAAGTTGTCAATAGAACTTTGGGAACACTTTTGCGTGCTATTATTAAAAAGAACTTGGATTGACATTTCTATGGACTTATTTTGGGGTTGCCTAGGACTAAGAAGGGGAGGGATTCTATTTTTGTTGTTGTGGATAGATTCTCTAAGATGGCACATTTTATAGCTTGTCATAAAACCGATGATGCTTCAAACATTGCGGATTTGTTCTTTAGAGAAGTCGCTAGGTTGCATGCAATGCCTAGGACTATTGTTTCTGGTCGCGATGTAAAATTCTTGAGTTACTTTTCGAATACTTTATGGGCTAAACTTGGCACAAAATTGTTGTTTTCTACTACTTGTCATCCTCAAACGGATGGACAAACTGAAGTTGTCAATAGAACTTTGGGAACACTTTTGCGTGCTATTCTTAAAAAGAACTTGGATTGACATTTCTATGAACTTTATTTTGGGGTTGCCTAGGACTAAGAAGGGGATGTATTCTATTTTTGTTGTTGTGGATAGATTCTCTAAGATGGCACATTTTATAGCTTGTTATAAAACCGATGATGCTTCAAACATTGCGGATTTGTTCTTTAGAGAAGTCGCTAGGTTGCATGGAATGCTTAGGACAATTGTTTCTGGTCGCGATGTTAAATTTTTGAGTTACTTTTGGAATACTTTATGGGCTAAACTTGGCACAAAATTGTTTTTTTCTACTACTTTTCATCCTCAAACGGATGTACAAACTGAAGTTGTCAATAGAACATTGGGAAAACTTTTGCGTGCTATTCTTAAAAAGAACTTGGATTGACATTTCTATGGACTTTATTTTGGGGTTGCCTAGGACTAAGAAGGGGAGGGATTCTATTTTTGTTGTTGTGGATAGATTCTCTAATATGGCACATTTTATAGCTTGTCATAAAACCGATGATGCTTCAAACATTGCGGATTTGTTCTTTAGAGAAGTCGCTAGGTTGCATGGAATGCCTAGGACTATTGTTTCTGGTCGAGATGTTAAATTCTTGAGTTACTTTTGGAATACTTTATGGGCTAAACTTGGCACAAAATTGTTGTTTTCTACTACTTGTCATCCTCAAACGGATGGACAAACTGAAGTTGTCAATAGAACTTTGGGAACACTTTTGCGTGCTATTATTAAAAAGAACTTGGATTGACATTTCTATGGACTTTATTTTGGGGTTGCCTAGGACTAAGAAGGGGAGGGATTCTATTTTGGTTGTTGTGGATAGATTCTCTAAGACGGCACATTTTATAGCTTGTCATAAAACCGATGATGCTTCAAACATTGCGGATTTGTTCTTTAGAGAAGTCGCTAGGTTGCATGGAATGCTTAGGACTATTGTTTCTGGTCGCGATATTAAATTCTTGAGTTACTTTTGGAATACTTTATGGGCTAAACTTGGCACAAAATTGTTGTTTTCTACTACTTGTCATCCTCAAACGGATGGACAAACTGAAGTTGTCAATAGAACTTTGGGTACACTTTTGCGTGCTATTCTTAAAAAGAACTTGGATTGACATTTCTATGGACTTTATTTTGGGGTTGCCTAGGACTAAGAAAGGGACGGATTCTATTTTTGTTGTTGTGGATAGATTTTCTAAGATGACACATTTTATAGCATGTTATAAAACCGATGATGCTTCAAACATTGCGGATATTTTCTTTAGAGAAGTCGTTAGGTTGCATGGCATGCCTAGGACTATTGTTTCTGGTCGCGATGTTAAATTCTTGAGTTACTTTTGGAATACTTTATGGGCTAAACTTGGCACAAAATTGTTGTTTTCTACTACTTGTCATCCTCAAACGGATGGACAAACTGAAGTTGTCAATAGAACTTTGGGTACACTTTTGCGTGCTATTCTTAAAAAGAACTTGGATTGACATTTCTATGGACTTTATTTTGGGGTTGCCTAGGACTAAGAAGGGGACGGATTCTATTTTTGTTGTTGTGGATAGATTCTCTAAGATGGCACATTTTATAGCTTGTTATAAAACCGATGATGCTTCAAACATGGCGGATTTTTTCTTTAGAGAAGTCGTTAGGTTGCATGGCATGCCTAGGACTATTGTTTCTGGTCGCGATGTTAAATTCTTGAGTTACTTTTGGAATACTTTATGGGCTAAACTTGGCAAAAAATTGTTGTTTTCTACTACTTGTCATCCTCAAACGGATGGACAAACTGAAGTTGTCAATTGTTTTCTACTACTTTTCATCCTCAAACGGATGTACAAACTGAAGTTGTCAATAGAACATTGGGAAAACTTTTGCGTGCTATTCTTAAAAAGTACTTGGATTGACATTTCTATGGACTTTATTTTGGGGTTGCCTAGGACTAAGAAGGGGAGGGATTGTAATGCCCGAGGATTTGATTGTCGTAATTTGCTATGAGATTAGTGAATTAAATAGATATAACTGTAAACGGGCCGCTACGAGACCAGATTGGATAAAGAATATAAATTTCACCAATTTCGGGCAGAACTAGTGGCGCCCGAGCGGTAGAAAGTTACCGCCCGAGCGCCAATGTTCCATGGCATCACGTTCGGGCAGAAGGTGTGGCGCCCGGGCGGTAATTTATGACCGCCCGAGCGCCAGAATCTCGCATGGCGGGCAGAACCTTCCGCGCCCGGGCGGTAGATCTTTACCGCCCGAGCGCCGAGCTCGCGCCCGGGCGGTAAGTTTCGACCGCCCGAGCGCCAGCGAGCTTTAACAAACGCGAGCCACGTTTCGAATACATGCAAGTGGCGAGATATATATTAACAAAATTCCTCAGAAATGATAAGATTAAAAACAAGGAAAGCTCCGAGAGGCTTTTGAAGTTCTTGCACCGGTATTTCGCAATCCGTCCGTCTGATTTAAAATCCGACTTCGGTACCGTGTTCCTATCGTTGTAGGCTACGCGTGGACGTAAGTTTTACTATGTTTTGGCATGTCTTGAAATTATGATGTTGTAGGAATCAGATATGATTCATATATGTTGTTTCTGACATATTAGACATCGTATAATTACAAACGAATTTAAGAACGGACACCGTATAGAATTGTTATGAATTTTAGAGTTGAATTGACTGGGTTTTGGTACCAGATTTATACCATTATCAGTTATAAATTAGGAATTGATGTAAATTGTTTAATATAGAGATTGTGCAGTAAATGATACTGAGATCAAGTATTGACTTGGATAGGTGTTGATTAGATAAGAGATTGATAGATTTTGTATCAACATTTCCATTTCAGATTCGTATTGTCAACCGTGACAGCAACTGTGCGACGAAAGGTATAGTACATGTTTTGTTTGGGGAATTACGACTCAAATGAGATCACATTTGAGTTTCCCAACCAAAATCACATACTTGTTTTATTGTTCATACCTTGATATGATTATGATTATTATAGATTGGTTTATAGAACTTGTATGCAGATCTTGCTATGCTATGTTTACAGATCATGTAGCATTGCATTATGCTTGTTTACAGATTGTGTATTCATGCATTAAGATAGGGCAGTCTGGAGATCAGGCAGACTACTATACGTTCGGCGATATCACAGCTTAGGGGAATATCACCGCCCCTATTGTAGACGCGGATACAGATCAGGCCGAAGTCTAGGAATAAGACGTACAGCACCTCGATTGGGAGGGTAAGTGACAGACAGTGACGTCTTACTCACAACGGGATCCCTAGAGTTTTAGTCGAGTCGCATCTAGACATGATTAGACTCGCATTGCATGATTATATATGAATGACATTCATATTAGCATGTTTCATGTTTTAGATTGTTTTAATGCATGTTACATGTTTATACTGGGATTTGTTCTCACCGGTTTTCCGGCTGTTGTTATGTCTGTATGTGTGCATAACAACAGGTGGGGCAGGATCTGGGTCGAGACAGAGATGATCGTGTTAGCGTGGAGATCACGGGCATAGCAGATGGACCAGTAGTTGTCTTTTATTATGTACTGTCTTTTATTACTGGTTAGTTGAGAACATACAGAATAAGACATATATTGTATGTTGTATGTTGTAAATTAAATAAAGAATGTATGCTTGTTTGGTTACAGGTGTTTTTATGTAAAAAGCGAAAATTTGACCCATGTTTTATAATAACGATCCATTTAATCCCAAGAAAAAGAATTAGAGCCCGGGTCCCCACAGGGATTCTATTTTTGTTGTTGTGGATAGATTCTCTAATATGGCACATTTTATAGATTGTCATAAAACCGATGATGCTTCACACATTGCGGATTTGTTCTTTAGAGAAGTCGCTAGGTTGCATGGAATGCCTAGGACTATTGTTTCTGGTCGCGATGTTAAATTCTTGAGTTACTTTTGGAATACTTTATGGGCTAAACTTGGCACAAAATTGTTGTTTTCTACTACTTGTCATCCTCAAACGGATGGACAAACTGAAGTTGTCAATAGAACTTTGGGAACACTTTTGCGTGCTATTATTAAAAAGAACTTGGATTGACATTTCTATGGACTTTATTTTGGGGTTGCCTAGGACTAAAGAAGGGGAGGGATTCTATTTTGGTTGTTGTGGATAGATTCTCTAAGACGGCACATTTTATAGCTTGTCATAAAACCGATGATGCTTCAAACAATGCGGATTTGTTCTTTAGAGAAGTCGCTAGGTTGAATGGAATGCTTAGGACTATTGTTTCTGGTCGCGATATTAAATTCTTGAGTTACTTTTGGAAGACTTTATGGACTAAACTTGGCACAAAATTGTTGAATTCTACTACTTGTCATCCTCAAACGGATGGACAAACTGAAGTTGTCAATAGAACTTTGGGAACACTTTTGCGTGCTATTCTTAAAAAGAACTTGGATTGACATTTCTATGGACTTTATTTTGGGGTTGCCTAGGACTAAGAAGGGATGTATTCTATTTTTGTTGTTGTGGATAGATTCTCTGTAGTGACCCGTTCTAGAATCACCTACTAATCAAAAACTAAGCATGCAATTAACCTAATTAATTATAATCAGAGATAACAGCGGAAATATGGCCAACAACAATAGTTATACAACCCAATCGAAATCGAAGTCTAGACTAACTCAAAATGAAATATCCAGTACAACCATATCGAATCAAATGGAAAACACTGAAAACTAAACCAACCAGCTACTCAACGTCCTCCTCCTGCTCCTCCTGAGCCATCCAACCTGAGGCCTGCCCCGTGGGAAAGGGGTGTCCAAGAATAAACAAAACCGAGGACGTGAGCGATAAGAACGCCCAGTACAAAAGTATGAGTATACAGACCTATATGAAATGCACATGCTATGATCATGATACCGGGGTAGTCAAGAAACAGGAGTCACAAAAGGATCTCAACAATGCTCAGTCTAGAGGCGCCAAGTGGATAGTGCCGCGCGGTCCAACCTCTGGGTCACTGCATCCACTACAAGACAGACGTGGACCTAAAATGTCTCGGACCACCGAAGCCCTCCCGACCCGTCGGCCACTGTGTACTCTCGGTGTCCATGCGTCCACAAGACAGGGCTGAGCGGCCCCAAGATATAGCTTATCTCGAAAGAGATACAGCTCAACAGTAAAGGCTATCTCGAAGGAGATACGGCTCAACATGATATGCAATATGCATCATAACTCGTGACATAATAGCATGCATCATATGACATATAACAATGCAGCAAATACTCATGCAACACATATATGAATGTATACTCAACCAGGATATCTCGGATAGTACTTTCGTACCTCTATCACAGCAAGCCTAGCCTTACGCAACACCGCTAATCAGGTCTAGCACAAGCCTACGCATCAAAAGCATACTCAATCAATACTACCATGCTCGACTAGCAAAACCAGTACTCCCTAGTACTACCAAAGGTTTAGGGTTTACCTTCGTCCGTCGACAGCCCTTTGATGTCGATTGCCTTGAAACTCAGGCGCCGCTACGCTACTACTCCTGGCAGCTCTTGGCTATCGCTCGACCAACAACTAACCCTAGAAACCTTCCAAATCCTCTCAACTATGAGGCAAAATCATGAATTGGCAAGTCACAAATGAGAAATCCGAGCACTATTTATAGGCCATGTTCGGATCCTCCGAACAACACTTCGGAACGTCCGAACGCTACGTGTCCATTGGCTCTTGACAGCTCATGATCGGATCCTCCGATCATACACTTCGGACCGTCCGAACATGCATGGAAAAATGACGTGTCGATCAACACTTGACACCTATGATCGGATTCACCGAACTACACTTCGGATCGTCCGAACTCTTCGGTGCTTCCGAACCCTCTTCGGTCCGTCCGATCATGACCATAGCCAAAATTACACCTTAAACCTTCTTAATCACCATTACTCCGTTAATTACCCAATTTGGAATTCGGGCTACTACATTCTCCCCCCCTTAAAAGATTTCGTCCTCGAAATCAGGCTTAGAGAATGAACAAAACGAAATAACAACATCATTAATACATCTCAATTGTTGTTGAATACAACTGATACTATGATTACAACTGAAAACACAAACTTATACAAAGCACAACTCAAAAGAGCTCTGGATGCTCCGAACGCATACGACTCTCTGACTCCCAAGTGGCTTCTTCAGTGCCTCGACGCTGCCACTGCACTAAGACAAGAGGAATGATCTTATTCCGCAACACCTTATCTTTGCGATCTAGAATCTGAACTGGTCGCTCCACGTAAGACAAATCCGTATCAAGTTGAACTTCAGATGGATGTAAGATGTGCGACTCATCTGCTACATAACGTCTCAACAAGGATACGTGGAACACATCATGAATACTTGATAGGTACGGCGGCAACGCAAGTCTGTAAGCTAAATCTCCCACACATTCCAGTATCTCGAATGGACCAATAAATCTCGGAGACAGCTTACCCTTGAGACCAAATCTCAAAATCCTGCGAAAAGGCGAAACTCGGAGAAACACCTTCTCACCTGGCTGAAAATGAAGAGGTCGACGCTTTGTGTTCGCATAACTAGCCTGTCGATCCTGAGCAGTCTTAATCCGCTTCTTGATTACTGCAACCTTATCTATAGCCTGCTGGACTAACTCCGGTCCCTCTACCTGTCGTTCCCCGACTTCATCCCAGAATAATGGAGTACGACAACGTCGCCCGTACAACGCCTCAAATGGTGCCATACCAATACTACGATGATAGCTGTTGTTGTACGCGAACTCAATCAAAGGCAAATGATCCTGCCAAGCGGGTCCGAAATCCATAACACAGGCTCGCAACATATCCTCAAGCGTACGGATAGTCCTCTCTGATTGACCGTCAGTCTCCGGATGATAAGCAGTACTCAGACTCAGTGTAGTACCCAAAGCTGACTGGAAACTACCCCAAAACCGTGAGGTAAAACGAGGATCTCTGTCACTAACAATACTGACAGGCACTCCATGCAAACGTACAATCTCCTGAATGTACAATCGAGCCATACGATCGAAAGTGAAATCACGATTATACGGCAGAAAATGAGCAGACTTGGTGAGTCGATCCACCACTACCCAGATAGCATCGCTGTTCCTCGAAGATAATGGCAAGTGAGTAATGAAATCCATCGTAATATGCTCCCACTTCCATTCTGGAATAGGTAAGTTCAACAACAATCCTCCCGGTCGACGGTGCTCTGCCTTAACCTGCTGGCAAACTAGACACTTGGAGACAAACTGATACACGCTGCGCTTCATCCCTTTCCACCAAAACCGCAGCCTCAAGTCTCTATACATCTTGTTGCTTCCTGGATGAACACTTAACTTGCTTCGATGCGCCTGAGACAATATCTCGTCCCTCAAAGTGTCATCCTCTGGTACTACAACCCGATTAGATAAGCACAGAAGACCATTGGACTGATAATGGAAATTACTATCACCACCAATTAACCGAGCTAATCTCTGAGTCTTGAGATCAGACATCTGAGCTTCTCGAATCCGAGTGAACAAATTGGGTTCAGATAAAATGGTAGCAACACGAATGCTCTCCATACCTTTCCGATGCTTGAAGTTAAACCCCAACGAGCAACTATCCTGGATGGCACTAGTCATAGCACAAGTCTGAAGTGCAGAGGCTCTCACCTTGCGACTAAGCGCATCAGCTGTGAGATTCGCAGAACCTGGATGGTACTTGATCTCGCAATCATAATCCTTCAGCAAATCCATCCAACGACGTTGCCTCATGTTCAACTCAGCCTGAGTGAACAGATATTTCAGACTCTTATGATCAGTAAAGATTTCAAACTGAACACCGTACAAATAATGACGCCAAATCTTCAGCGCAAACACAATAGCTGCCAATTCCAGATCATGAGTGGGATACTTCTCCTCGTGAGATTTCAGCTGTCTGGAAGCATAAGCAATCACATGACCGTTTTGCGTCAACACACACCCTAAGCCTTGAGTGGAGGCATCGGTGTAAACACTGAAACCATCAGATCCTGACGGTAACGCCAAAACAGGTGCGGAAGTCAGAAGTCGACGAAGCTCTCTGAAACTATCTTCGCACTCGGATGACCACTCAAATGGAACATCCCTCCGAGTAAGTTGCGTCAATGGTCTGGCTATCTGAGAGAAATTCACGATGAAGCGACGATAATACCCTGCCAGACCTAGAAAACTACGGATCTCAGCCACCGTCGTCGGACGTGACCAATTCAGCACTGCTTCAATCTTGCTGGGATCCACAGAAACTCCTTCCTTGGAAATCACATGACCAAGGAATACCACATGATCAATCCAGAACTCGCACTTACTCAGCTTAGCATACAATTGCTTCTCGCGAAGAATCTGCAACACAATCCTCAAGTGTTGGGCATGCTCTTCCACACTGTGGGAATAGATCAAGATATCGTCAATGAAAACCACCACAAACTGATCCAGAAAATCTCGGAAGACTCGGTTCATCAGATCCATGAACACCGCTGGCGCATTCGTCAATCCGAATGGCATAACTAGAAACTCGTAATGCCCATAACGAGTACGAAATGCAGTCTTGGAAATATCATCATCTCTGACTCTCATCTGATGATAACCCGATCGCAAGTCGATCTTGGAGTAAACAGAAGTACCCTGAAGCTGATCGAACAAGTCATCAATACGGGGTAAAGGGTACTTGTTTTTGATCGTTACTCGATTCAGCTGGCGATAATCAATGCACAACCGCATCGATCCATCCTTCTTCTTGACAAACAAGACTGGAGCTCCCCAAGGCGAAACACTCGGGCGAATATAACCCTTATCAAGAAGATCCTGCAATTGCTGCTTCAGCTCTCTCATCTCTGACGGAGCAAGACGATAGGGGGCACGAGAAATCGGTGCAGTCCCTGGCATTAAATCTATGCCAAATTCCACCTCTCTAACCGGAGGAAAACCAGGAATCTCATCTGGGAAAACATCAGGAAATTCACAAACCACTGGAATATCCTCTAGACCAACACTACCTGTGGATGAATCAATCGCATAGATGAGGTAGCCTTCCCCGCCCGACTCTAAAGCACGACAGGCTTTCAGAGCAGATACAACTGGCATCGGAGGTCGCGCTCCCTCACCATAGAAAAACCAACTAGAGCTTTCAGTCGTACGAAACTGAACAAGCTTCTGGTAACAATCCACAGTAGCTCGGTAGGTAGTCAATAAGTCTATACCCAAGATACAATCAAAATCTTCCATCTCTAGGATCATAAGATTCGCAGTCAACTCGTTACCCTCAAAATCTAAGGGACAACCCATCACTAGACGCTTCGCTAACACCGAATGACCCATCGGAGTAGAAACAGAAAGAATGACGTCTAGAGAAACATAGGGTAACCTATGACGCTTAACAAATCGTGCAGAAATGAAGGAATGAGAGGCTCCTGTATCAATAAGAACAAAAGCAGGAATACCGCATAAATGAAAAGTACCTGCTATGACTCTCTCCGTCTCATCTGCAGCCTGATCCTGGTTCAGCGCAAAAACCTGACCTTGGGCACGAGGTCGAAGATTCGAACTACCCACTGCCTGACCCTGCCTCCTCTGCTGAACAGTCGTCTGAGATCCAGAACCGGATCCTGCTCCACCTCGCAACTGAGGACAATTCTTCTTAATATGCCCCATCTCTCCGCACTGATAACAAGCTCCTGCGGCTACTCGACATTGCTCCGATGGATGGTTCTTCCCACAATGCGCACAAGACTCCTTCTTCTTACCAAAACGGAAAACACCACTAGATCGAGATCCAGATCCAGAAGAAGATGAACCAGATTTCTTGAATGACTGAGATCGAGGCCTCAAAGTACTCGGAGGTCTAGAAGAAGAAAGAATAGCCCTACCACGCTGGAGACTGATCTCTGCCTGGCGACACCGGTTCACTAACCCATCATAAGAAGTAGGATTATCACAGACAGTGACTCGATCAAAGATCTCCTGATTAAGGCCCTGGAGGAAATGATCATACTTGGCCTCAGAACTGCCACTGATATGAGGAGCGAAGGGTAACAACTCAAAGAATTTCTGCTGATACTCATCAACAGACATACTCCCCTGCTTAAGGTTCAGGAGCTCAATCGTCTTGGCCTGGCGAAGGGCTGGAGGAAAGTACAGCTGCATGAACGCTGCACGGAAATCGACCCAAGTCGCTCTACCCTGCGACTGAACTATCGGCGCAGAAGTCGATCGCCACCACCTGCGAGCACGACCCTCGAGAAGAAAACTAAGGGTCTCCATCTTCTGCTCATCGGTGCACTGGAATGCGCGGAAACAACTCTCCATGCGCTCTAACCAATCCTCCGCATCATCGGGAGTCTCACCGCCAACTAAAGGCTTAGGCCCCATCTGCATGAAACGATGCATATCGAAACGCCTAGGACCATCCCGACGATGACGATGCTCACGATGACGTCTATGATCGTCCTGGTCACCCCATCGACCTACACTCCCCTGACTACTCCCGTCATCAAAATGGTCAGCCATCGCTACAAGATAGAATAGGGAAAATGGTAAAATGGTCAACGGAAATCCCAAAACAGAATCTATATCCCAAAATCATACGCATGCTCTGATACCATAAATGTAGTGACCCGTTCTAGAATCACCTACTAATCAAAAACTAAGCATGCAATTAACCTAATTAATTATAATCAGAGATAACAGCGGAAATATGGCCAACAACAATAGTTATACAACCCAATCGAAATCGAAGTCTAGACTAACTCAAAATGAAATATCCAGTACAACCATATCGAATCAAATGGAAAACACTGAAAACTAAACCAACCAGCTACTCAACGTCCTCCTCCTGCTCCTCCTGAGCCATCCAACCTGAGGCCTGCCCCGTGGGAAAGGGGTGTCCAAGAATAAACAAAACCGAGGACGTGAGCGATAAGAACGCCCAGTACAAAAGTATGAGTATACAGACCTATATGAAATGCACATGCTATGATCATGATACCGGGGTAGTCAAGAAACAGGAGTCACAAAAGGATCTCAACAATGCTCAGTCTAGAGGCGCCAAGTGGATAGTGCCGCGCGGTCCAACCTCTGGGTCACTGCATCCACTACAAGACAGACGTGGACCTAAAATGTCCCGGACCACCGAAGCCCTCCCGACCCGTCGGCCACTGTGTACTCTCGGTGTCCATGCGTCCACAAGACAGGGCTGAGCGGCCCCAAGATATAGCTTATCTCGAAAGAGATACAGCTCAACAGTAAAGGCTATCTCGAAGGAGATACGGCTCAACATGATATGCAATATGCATCATAACTCGTGACATAATAGCATGCATCATATGACATATAACAATGCAGCAAATACTCATGCAACACATATATGAATGTATACTCAACCAGGATATCTCGGATAGTACTTTCGTACCTCTATCACAGCAAGCCTAGCCTTACGCAACACCGCTAATCAGGTCTAGCACAAGCCTACGCATCAAAAGCATACTCAATCAATACTACCATGCTCGACTAGCAAAACCAGTACTCCCTAGTACTACCAAAGGTTTAGGGTTTACCTTCGTCCGTCGACAGCCCTTTGATGTCGATTGCCTTGAAACTCAGGCGCCGCTACGCTACTACTCCTGGCAGCTCTTGGCTATCGCTCGACCAACAACTAACCCTAGAAACCTTCCAAATCCTCTCAACTATGAGGCAAAATCATGAATTGGCAAGTCACAAATGAGAAATCCGAGCACTATTTATAGGCCATGTTCGGATCCTCCGAACAACACTTCGGAACGTCCGAACGCTACGTGTCCATTGGCTCTTGACAGCTCATGATCGGATCCTCCGATCATACACTTCGGACCGTCCGAACATGCATGGAAAAATGACGTGTCGATCAACACTTGACACCTATGATCGGATTCACCGAACTACACTTCGGATCGTCCGAACTCTTCGGTGCTTCCGAACCCTCTTCGGTCCGTCCGATCATGACCATAGCCAAAATTACACCTTAAACCTTCTTAATCACCATTACTCCGTTAATTACCCAATTTGGAATTCGGGCTACTACATTCTCTAAGATGGCACATTTTATAGCTTGTGATAAAACCGATGATGCTTCAAACATTGCGGATTTGTTCTTTAGAGAAGTCGCTAGGTTGCATGGAATGCTTAGGACAATTGTTTCTGGTCGCGATGTTAAATTTTTGAGTTACTTTTGAAATACTTTATGGGCTAAACTTGGCACAAAATTGTTGTTTTCTACTACTTTTCATCCTCAAACGGATGTACAAACTGAAGTTGTCAATAGAACTTTGGGAACACTTTTGCGTGCTATTCTTAAAAACAACTTGGATTGACATTTTGATTGACTTTATTTTGGGGTTGCCGAGGACTAAGAAGGGGAGTGATTTTATTTTTGTTGTTGTGGATAGATTCTCTAAGATGACACATTTTATAGCTTGTCATAAAACCGATGATGCTTCAAACATTGCGGATTTGTTCTTTAGAGAAGTCGTTAGGTTGCATGGCATGCCTAAGACTATTATTTCTGGTCGCGATGTTAAATTCTTTAGTTACTTCTGGAAGACTTTATGGACTAAACTTGGCACAAAATTGTTGTTTTCTACTACTTGTCATCCTCAAACGGATGGACAAACTGAAGTTGTCAATAGAACTTTGGGAACACTTTTGCGTGCTATTATTAAAAAGAACTTGAATTGACATTTCTATGGACTTTATTTTGGGGTTTCCTAGGACTAAGAAGGGGATGGATTCTATTTTTGTTGTTGTGGATAGATTCTCTAAGATGGCACATTTTATAGCTTGTTATAAAACCGATGATGCTTCAAACATAGCGGATTTTTTGTTTAGAGAAGTCGTTAGGTTGCATGGCATGCCTAGGACTATTGTTTCTGGTCGCGATGTTAAATTCTTGAGTTACTTTTGGAAGACTTTATGGGCTAAACTTGGCACAAAATTGTTGTTTTCTACTACTTGTCATCCTCAAACGGATGGACAAACTGAAGTTTTCAATAGAACTTTGGGAACACTTTTGCGTGCTATTCTTAAAAAGAACTTGGATTGACATTTTGATGGACTTTATTTTGGGGTTGCCGAGGACTAAGAAGGGGAGTGATTTTATTTTTGTTGTTGTGGATAGATTCTCTAAGATGACACATTTTATAGCTTGTCATAAAACCGATGATGCTTCAAACATTGCGGTTTTGTTCTTTAGAGAAGTCGTTAGGTTGCATGGCATGCCTAGGACTATTATTTCTGGTCGCGATGTTAAATTCTTTAGTTACTTTTGGAAGTCTTTATGGACTAAACTTGGCACAAAATTGTTGATTTCTACTACTTGTCATCCTCAAACGGATGGACAAACTGAAGTTGTCAATAGAACTTTGGGAACACTTTTGCGTGCTATTATTAAAAAGAACTTGGATTGACATTTCTATGGACTTATTTTGGGGTTGCCTAGGACTAAGAAGGGGAGGGATTCTATTTTTGTTGTTGTGGATAGATTCTCTAAGATGGCACATTTTATAGCTTGTCATAAAACCGATGATGCTTCAAACATTGCGGATTTGTTCTTTAGAGAAGTCGCTAGGTTGCATGCAATGCCTAGGACTATTGTTTCTGGTCGCGATGTTAAATTCTTGAGTTACTTTTCGAATACTTTATAGGCTAAACTTGGCACAAAATTGTTGTTTTCTACTACTTGTCATCCTCAAACGGATGGACAAACTGAAATTGTCAATAGAACTTTGGGAACACTTTTGCGTGCTATTCTTAAAAAGAACTTGGATTGAAATTTCTATGGACTTTATTTTGGGGTTGCCTAGGACTAAGAAGGGGATGTATTCTATTTTTGTTGTTGTGGATAGATTCTCTAAGATGGCACATTTTGTAGCTTGTTATAAAACCGATGATGCTTCAAACATTGCGGATTTGTTGTTTAGAGAAGTCGCTAGGTTGCATGGAATGCTTAGGACAATTGTTTCTGGTCGCGATGTTAAATTTTTGAGTTACTTTTGGAATACTTTATGGGCTAAACTTGGCACAAAATTGTTATTTTCTACTACTTTTCATCCTCAAACGGATGTACAAACTGAAGTTGTCAATAGAACATTGGGAAAACTTTTGCGTGCTATTCTTAAAAAGAACTTGGATTGACATTTCTATGGACTTTATTTTGGGGTTGCCTAGGACTAAGAAGGGGAGGGATTCTATTTTTGTTGTTGTGGATAGATTCTCTAATATGGCACATTTTATAGATTGTCATAAAACCGATGATGCTTCAAACATTGCGGATTTGTTCTTTAGAGAAGTCGCTAGGTTGAATGGAATGCCTAGGACTATTGTTTCTGGTCGCGATGTTAAATTCTTGAGTTACTTTTGGAATACTTTATGGGCTAAACTTGGCACAAAATTGTTGTTTTCTACTACTTGTCATCCTCAAACGGATGGACAAACTGAAGTTGTCAATAGAACTTTGGATAAACTTTTGCGTGCTATTCTTAAAAAGAACTTGGATTGACATTTCTATGGACTTTATTTTGGGGTTGCCTAGGACTAAGAAGGGGACGGATTCTATTTTTGTTGTTGTGGATAGATTCTCTAAGATGGCACATTTTATAGCTTGTTATAAAACCGATGATGCTTCAAACATTGCAGATTTTTTCTTTAGAGAAGTCGTTATGTTGCATGGCATGCCTAGGACTATTGTTTCTGGTCGCGATGTTAAATTTTTGAGTTACTTTTGGAATACTTTATGGGCTAAACTTGGCACAAAATTGTTGTTTTCTACTACTTTTCATCCTCAAACGGATGTACAAACTGAAGTTGTCAATAGAACTTTGGGAAAACTTTTGCGTGCTATTCTTAAAAATAACTTGAATTGACATTTCTATGGACTTTATTTTGGGGTTTCCTAGGACTAAGAAGGGGATGGATTCTATTTTTGTTGTTGTGGATAGATTCTCTAAGATGGCACATTTTATAGCTTGTTATAAAACCGATGATGCTTCAAACATTGCGGATTTTTTGTTTAGAGAAGTCGTTAGGTTGCATGGCATGCCTAGGACTATTGTTTCTGGTCGCGATGTTAAATTCTTGAGTTACTTTTGGAAGACTTTATGGGCTAAACTTGGCACAAAATTGTTGTTTTCTACTACTTGTCATCCTCAAACGGATGGACAAACTGAAGTTGTCAATAGAACTTTGGGAACACTTTTGCGTGCTATTCTTAAAAAGAACTTGGATTGACATTTTATGGACTTTATTTTGGGGTTGCCTAGGACTAAGAAGGGGAGGGATTTTATTTTTGTTGTTGTGGATAGATTCTCTAAGATGACACATTTTATAGCTTGTCATAAAACCGATGATGCTTCAAACATTGCGGATTTGTTCTTTAGAGAAGTCGTTAGGTTGCATGGCAATGCCTAGGACTATTAGTTTCTGGTCGCGATGTTAAATTCTTGAGTTACTTTTGGAAGTACTTTATGGGACTAAACTTGGCACAAAATTGTTGATTTCTACTACTTGTCATCCTCAAACGGATGGACAAACTGAAGTTGTCAATAGAACTTTGGGAACACTTTTGCGTGCTATTCTTAAAAAGAACTTGGATTGACATTTCTATGGACTTTATTTTGGGGTTGCCTAGGACTAAGAAGGTGATGTATTCTATTTTTGTTGTTGTGGATAGATTCTCTAAGATGGCACATTTTGTAGCTTGTTATAAAACCGATGATGCTTCAAACATTGCGGATTTGTTGTTTAGAGAAGTCGCTAGGTTGCATGGAATGCTTAGGACAATTGTTTCTGGTCGCGATGTTAAATTTTTGAGTTACTCTTGGAATACTTTATGGGCTAAACTTGGCACAAAATTGTTGTTTTCTACTACTTTTCATCCTCAAACGGATGTACAAACTGAAGTTGTCAATAGAACATTGGGAAAACTTTTGCGTGCTATTCTTAAAAAGAACTTGGATTGACATTTCTATGGACTTTATTTTGGGGTTGCCTAGGACTAAGAAGGGGAGGGATTCTATTTTTGTTGTTGTGGATAGATTCTCTAATATGGCACATTTTATAGATTGTCATAAAACCGATGATGCTTCAAACATTGCGGATTTGTTCTTTAGAGAAGTCGCTAGGTTGAATGGAATGCCTAGGACTATTGTTTCTGGTCGCGATGTTAAATTCTTGAGTTACTTTTGGAATACTTTATGGGCTAAACTTGGCACAAAATTGTTGTTTTCTACTACTTGTCATCCTCAAACGGATGGACAAACTGAAGTTGTCAATAGAACTTTGGGTACACTTTTGCGTGCTATTCTTAAAAAGAACTTGGATTGACATTTCTATGGACTTTATTTTGGGGTTGCTTAGGACTAAGAAGGGGACGGATTCTATTTTTGTTGTTGTGGATAGATTCTCTAAGATGGCACATTTTATAGCTTGTTATAAAACCGATGATGCTTCAAACATGGCGGATTTTTTCTTTAGAGAAGTCGTTAGGTTGCATGGCATGCCTAGGACTATTGTTTCTGGTCGCGATGTTAAATTCTTGAGTTACTTTTGGAATACTTTATGGGCTAAACTTGGCAAAAAATTGTTGTTTTCTACTACTTGTCATCCTCAAACGGATGGACAAACTGAAGTTGTCAATCGTTTTCTACTACTTTTCATCCTCAAACGGATGTACAAACTGAAGTTGTCAATAGAACATTGGGAAAACTTTTGCGTGCTATTCTTAAAAAGTACTTGGATTGACAATTCTATGGACTTTATTTTGGGGTTGCCTAGGACTAAGAAGGGGAGGGATTGTAATGCCCGAGGATTTGATTGTCGTAATTTGCTATGAGATTAGTGAATTAAATAGATATAACTGTAAACGGGCCGCTACGAGACCAGATTGGATAAAGAATATAAATTTCACCAATTTCGGGCAGAACTAGTGGCGCCCGAGCGGTAGAAAGTGACCGCCCGAGCGCCAATGTTCCATGGCATCACGTTCGGGCAGAAGGTGTGGCGCCCGGGCGGTAATTTATGACCGCCCGAGCGCCAGAATCTCGCATGGTGGGCAGAACCTTCCGCGCCCGGGCGGTAGATCTTTACCGCCCGAGCGCCGAGCTCGCGCCCGGGCGGTAAGTTTCGACCGCCCGAGCGCCAGCGAGCTTTAACAAACGCGAGCCACGTTTCGAATACATGCAAGTGGCGAGATATATATAAACAAAATTCCTCAGAAATGATAAGATTAAAAACAAGGAAAGCTCCGAGAGGCTTTTGAAGTTCTTGCGCCAGTATTTCGCAATCCGTCCGTCTGATTTAAAATCCGACTTCGGTACCGTGTTCCTATCGTTGTAGGCTACGCGTGGACGTAAGTTTTACTATGTTTTGGCATGTCTTGAAATTATGATGTTGTAGGAATCAGATATGATTCATATATGTTGTTTCTGACATATTAGACATCGTATAATTACAAACGAATTTAAGAACGGACACCGTATAGAATTGTTATGAATTTTAGAGTTGAATTGACTGGGTTTTGGTACCAGATTTATACCATTATCAGTTATAAATTAGGAATTGATGTAAATTGTTTAATATAGAGATTGTGCAGTAAATGATACTGAGATCAAGTATTGACTTGGATAGGTGTTGATTAGATAAGAGATTGATAGATTTTGTATCAACATTTCCATTTCAGATTCGTATTGTCAACCGTGACAGCAACTGTGCGACGAAAGGTATAGTACATGTTTTGTTTGGGGAATTACGACTCAAATGAGATCACATTTGAGTTTCCCAACCAAAATCACATACTTGTTTTATTGTTCATACCTTGATATGATAATGATTATTATAGATTGGTTTATAGAACTTGTATGCAGATCTTGCTATGCTATGTTTACAGATCATGTAGCATTGCATTATGCTTGTTTACAGATTGTGTATTCATGCATTAAGATAGGGCAGTCTGGAGATCAGGCAGACTACTAGACGTTCGGCGATATCACAGCTTAGGGGAAGATCACCGCCCCTATTGTAGACGCGGATACAGATCAGGCCGAAGTCTAGGAATAAGACGTACAGCACCTCGATTGGGAGGGTAGGTGACAGACAGTGACGTCTTATTCACAACGGGATCCCTAGAGTTTTAGTCGAGTCGCATCTAGACATGATTAGACTCGCATTGCATGATTATATATGAATGACATTCATATTAGCATGTTTCATGTTTTAGATTGTTTTAATGCATTTTACATGTTTATACTGGGATTTGTTCTCACCGGTTTTCCGGCTGTTGTTATGTCTGTATGTGTGCATAACAACAGGTGGGGCAAGATCTGGGTCGAGACAGAGATGATCGTGTTAGCGTGGAGATCACGGGCATAGCAGATGGACCAGTAGTTGTCTATTATTATGTACTGTCTTATATTACTGGTTAGTTGAGAACATACAGAATAAGACATGTATTGTATGTTGTATGTTGTAAATTAAATAAAGAATGTATGCTTGTTTGGTTACAGGTGTTTTTATGTAAAAAGCGAAAATTTGACCCATGTTTTATAATAACGATCCATTTAATCCCAAGAAAAAGAATTAGAGCCCGGGTCCCCACAACAGGTTGTATCAGAGCAATAGTTCCTTTAGACTAAGATAGGATAGAATGAGCGGGGTAGATCGATTCTTCTTCCTTGCTTATGATGTGCTAGCATGTTTATTGTTTCCTTTATTACATGTTGTTTGTTATCTGATTGATTATAACATGTGATAAACTGAATCGGAACCGATTCTAGATCAGAGGTAACTGACTAGAGGAGGGCTGAGACAGTTGTATATCTTGTGTACTAATCAGTTGGATTATTAGATACATGCCTCCTCGAAGAGCAGTAGTGCCTCTACGACCATTAGCGCCAGAACAGGGTAGCACATCCGGAGATCCTATGGATGTTACGGTGACCCCTATGGAGACGTTGCTGAAGCGATTCCAATCCTTTCGACCTCCCTCATTAAAAGGTACCGAGAATGCCATCGAGTGCGAAAGTTGGCTTGAGGACATTGAAATGTTATTCGACTCTTTGGAGTATAGTGACAAGAAGAGAATAAAGCTCATTGGCCATCAACTGCAAGACATAGCCAAGAACTGGTGGTTGAACATGAGAAGAGCACTAGAGCAACGTGGTACAGAAATTACATGGAAAGTGTTCAAGACGGAGTTCTATCTGCGTTTCTTTCATGTATCCTACCGTAAAGATAAAGGCGCTGAATTTGCAAACTTAAGGCAAGGGCCACTGAACATTGAGGAGTACGTTGCCAAATTCTCTTCTTTGCTTCGTTTTGCACCCCATGTTTCAGGTAGTGACGAGGCGGTGGCAGACCAATTCATAAATGGCTTAAATCCAGACATCTTTACGTTGGTAAACACGGGAAGACCTAATAACTTTGCGGATGCATTGAATCGAGCCAAGGGTGCAGAAGCAGGGTTGATAAGACAGCGGAGTGCTCCATATGTTGCTTCTGCGCCAAGACCACCACAACCTTCAGTGCAATCTCCTCCTCCAAGATTTGATAGTGGCGGTAGTAGCAGTGGCAGAAAGGAACAGCTGAAGGCGAAGGGGAAACAGTTTAAAAGACCTGGGAGCAGCTCTTCAAGCTCCAGTGGATCAAGACAGACTGGTTTTGATCAGAGTACCAGGTATTCAGGTGTTTATTGTAGTTCCTGTGGAGGAAAACATGCGACTGAACAGTGCCAAGGAGTTACAGGCCGATGTAATATTTGTAGGCAACCAGGACATTTTGCCAAAGTCTGTCCACAGAGAGGTGTACAGCAAGGCCATAGTGGAAGAGCATCCGGGTCAGTACCTCAGTTTGAGCGGCAGGCATCATCGGTTCACTCTTTTCAGCCTCCACCAGCATCGACTCCACCCAGAGGCCGAGGTAGTCAGACGGTGAGTCAACCTCCGAGGCAACAGGCTCAAGTGTTTGCATTGACCGAAGAGCAAGCACAAGATGCACCAGATGATGTTATAGCAGGTAACTGCTCTCTTTATGGTTATCCTGCTTATATCTTGATAGATACCGGTGCATCGCATACATTCATTTCAGAGCGATTTGCATTGTTATATTCATTGCCTGTTGAGTCTTTGCTTGATGTTGTATCTATTAATTCTCCGTTGGGAAGTGGGTTGATTTCTGTAACTACGGTTAGACATTGCATTCTACAGTTTGAGGGGCATGAGATTGACCTAGATTGTATAGTATTGGGTCTAGCTGATTTTGATTGTATAGTCGGTATTGACATGCTAACAAAGTACAGAGCCACTGTAGATTGTTTCCATAAGATTGTCAGATTCAGACCCGAGATGACAGACGAGTGGAAATTCTACGGGAAGGGTTCCAGATCTCGGATTCCCTTGATTTCGGCTCTTACTATGAACAGATTGTTACAGAAAGGAGCAGATGGTTTCTTTATTTATGCTGTAGATATGCAGAAGTCGAGCCCGGCATTGGCGGATCTGCCAGTAGTACGGGAATTTGCGGATATTTTTCCAGATGAGATCCCAGGATTACCTCCGGTGCGAGAGGTAGATTTTAGCATTGAACTTGTACCAGGTACCGTTCCTATTTCGAGAGCTCCGTATAGGATGGCACCTATTGAACTAAAAGAATTGAAAGCACAACTAGAAGATCTACTGGCCAAGGGATATATCAGACCTAGTGTATCTCCTTGGGGTGCTCCGGTGCTATTTGTGCGAAAGAAAGATGGTTCGATGCGTTTATGTATTGATTACAGGCAACTGAACAAGGCAACGATCAAGAATAAATATCCTTTGCCTAGGATTGATGATTTATTTGATCAGTTGCAGGGATCCTCCGTGTATTCGAAGATTGATTTGTGTTCTGGGTATCATCAGCTCAGAGTTCGAGATATAGACATACCAAAGACAGCATTTCGAACCAGGTATGGACATTACGAATTTATTGTCATGCCTTTTGGTTTAACCAATGCTCCTGCGGTATTTATGGGCTTGATGAACCAAGTGTTTCAGAAATATTTGGATGAATTTGTCATTGTTTTCATCGATGATATTTTGGTGTATTCGAAGAACAGAAATGAGCATGCAGAGCATCTCAGAATTGTTTTGCAGACGTTGAGAAACGAGCGACTGTATGCAAAATTGTCAAAGTGTGAGTTTTGGTTGAATCGAGTTGTCTTTTTGGGACACATTATATCTGGAGATGGTATTTCTGTAGATCCGAATAAAGTTGAAGCTGTGATCAGTTGGTCGAGGCCGACTTCTGTACCAGAAATACGCAGTTTCATGGGCCTAGCCGGATACTAGAGAAGATTTATCAAGGATTTCTCCAGCATTGCAAAGCCAATAACTCAATTGACGCAAAAGAATGCACCATTTGTTTGGTCAGAGGAGTGCGAATCTAGCTTTCTAGAGTTGAAGAAAAGGCTGACCAGTGCTCCAGTACTGACGATACCTTCAGGTACGGGTACTTTTGTTGTGTATTGTGATGCTTCTCATAGAGGTTTGGGATGTGTTCTTATGCAGCGAGGCCATGTGATCGCATACGCCTTGAGACAATTGAAGCCACATGAGGTTCGATACCCCATTCATGATCTGGAATTGGCGGCTATCGTATTTGCATTAAAGATTTGGCGTCATTATCTCTATGGCGAAAAATTTGAGATATTTTCCGATCACAAGAGCTTAAAGTACCTATTTTCTCAATCAGAACTGAATATGAGGCAGCGTAGATGGCTAGATCTTCTGAAAGACTTTGACTGTGAAATCAAATATTATCCAGGGAAGTCAAATGCAGCAGCAGATGCCTTGAGTCGTAAGATATGTTCTTTGTCCTTATCGACGATAGGTGTTAACAAGTTAGTTGAAAATTGCTGTACATCTGGATTAGATTTTGATACAGATAGTAAGCCACTACGACTTTTTACGATCCAAGTTGAGCCCAATTTGATTATAAGGATCAAGGAAGCACAAAGAACTGATCAGAATGTAAAGAAATCAATCCAAATGGTCAGATCAGGGCATGTATCAGAATATCAGGTACGAGATCATATGTTGTACGTGAATAACCGTCTAGTTGTGCCAGATGTTGCAGATTTGAGACAGCAGATTCTGACAGAGGCACATTGTAGTCGGTTCAGCATTCATCCTGGTGGCAGAAAGATGTACAATGACTTGAAGACACAATTCTGGTGGAAGCAAATGAAGTCAGACATTGCCGAATTTGTGTCTAAGTATTTGAACTGCCAACAGGTGAAAGCTGAGAGGAAGAAGCCTGGTGGATTACTTCAGAGTTTAGCCATTCCTGAATGGAAATGGGATCACATTTCCATGGATTTCGTGACGAAGTTACCTAGATCATCCAGAGGCTGTGATGCGATTTGGGTCATTATTGACAGACTGACCAAATCTGCTTGTTTCATTCCGTACAGAATGACGTATAGACAAGATCAGATGGCGGAGATATATATTCGAGAGGTAGTCAGATTACATGGAGTGCCGAAGTCTATCGTATCAGATCGTGATCCACGATTCACTTCGCACTTCTGGCACAGTTTACAGCAGGCCTTAGGTACGACATTACACCTGAGTACTGCTTACCATCCTCAGACAGACGGCAGTCAGAACGGACTATCCAGACATTAGAGGATATGTTGAGAGCCGTCGTGCTAGATTTTGGCATTAGTTGGCAAGATTCCCTACCTCTTTGCGAATTTTCTTACAATAATAGCTATCAGACGAGTATCGAGATGGCACCGTTTGAAGCTTTGTATGGCAAGAAGTGCAGATCTCCGCTATATGGGGATGATATCTCAGAAGTACCAGAACTTGGGCCAGATATGATTCGTGACATGACAGAGAAGGTGAAACTCATTCAGAAGAGGATGAAGACAGCACAAGATCGACAAGCAAAGTATGCCAATATCAGACGTAGACCGTTAGTATTTGAGGCGGGAGATAGAGTATTCTTAAATATTTCCCCTTTCAGAGGCGTTGTAAGATTTGGCAAACGCGGGAAACTATCTCCTCGATACATGGGTCCTTACGAGATTCTTGAGAAGATTGGCGATCGAGCTTATTAACTTGCACTTCCTCCTTCTCTATCCGGAATACATGACGTCTTTCATGTATTGATGTTGCGAAAATATATGCCAGACATTTCTCATGTCATTCAACCCGACGAAGCTGAGCTTGATCAGACGTTGAGCTACGTTGAACAACCGATACAGATTCTTGATCGGAAAGAAAAGAAGCTCAGAACGAAGAATATTCCACTTGTGAAAGTTCAGTGGAGTCGTCATGGCATTGAGGAAGCGACTTGGGAGACAGAGGCAAGCATGAGACAGAAACACCCCGAGTTATTCCAATGATGTAAGTATTAATCTAGCTTTGATGTCATTACATTGATGCTTACAATGATAGAATGATGTATGAGTTCGAGGACGAACTCTTATCTAAGAGGGGGAGAAATGTAATGCCCGAGGATTTGATTGTCGTAATTTGCTATGAGATTAGTGAATTAAATAGATATAACTGTAAACGGGCCGCTACGAGACCAGATTGGATAAAGAATATAAATTTCACCAATTTCGGGCAGAACTAGTGGCGCCCGAGCGGTAGAAAGTGACCGCCCGAGCGCCAATGTTCCATGGCATCACGTTCGGGCAGAAGGTGTGGCGCCCGGGCGGTAATTTATGACCGCCCGAGCGCCAGAATCTCGCATGGCGGGCAGAACCTTCCGCGCCCGGGCGGTAGATCTTTACCGCCCGAGCGCCGAGCTCGCGCCCGGGCGGTAAGTTTCGACCGCCCGAGCGCCAGCGAGCTTTAACAAACGCGAGCCACGTTTCGAATACATGCAAGTGGCGAGATATATATAAACAAAATTCCTCAGAAATGATAAGATTAAAAACAAGGAAAGCTCCGAGAGGCTTTTGAAGTTCTTGCGCCGGTATTTCGCAATCCGTCCGTCTGATTTAAAATCCGACTTCGGTACCGTGTTCCTATCGTTGTAGGCTACGCGTGTACGTAAGTTTTACTATGTTTTGGCATGTCTTGAAATTATGATGTTGTAGGAATCAGATATGATTCATATATGTTGTTTCTGACATATTAGACATCGTATAATTACAAACGAATTTAAGAACGGACACCGTATAGAATTGTTATGAATTTTAGAGTTGAATTGACTGGGTTTTGGTACCAGATTTATACCATTATCAGTTATAAATTAGGAATTGATGTAAATTGTTTAATATAGAGATTGTGCAGTAAATGATACTGAGATCAAGTATTGACTTGGATAGGTGTTGATTAGATAAGAGATTGATAGATTTTGTATCAACATTTCCATTTCAGATTCGTATTGTCAACCGTGACAGCAACTGTGCGACGAAAGGTATAGTACATGTTTTGTTTGGGGAATTACGACTCAAATGAGATCACATTTGAGTTTCCCAACAAAAATCACATACTTGTTTTATTGTTCATACCTTGATATGATTATGATTATTATAGATTGGTTTATAGAACTTGTATGCAGATCTTGCTATGCTATGTTTACAGATCATGTAGCATTGCATTATGCTTGTTTACAGATTGTGTATTCATGCATTAAGATAGGGCAGTCTGGAGATCAGGCAGACTACTAGACGTTCGGCGATATCACAGCTTAGGGGAATATCACCGCCCCTATTGTAGACGCGGATACAGATCAGGCCGAAGTCTAGGAATAAGACGTACAGCACCTCGATTGGGAGGGTAGGTGACAGACAGTGACGTCTTATTCACAACGGGATCCCTAGAGTTTTAGTCGAGTCGCATCTAGACATGATTAGACTCGCATTGCATGATTATATATGAATGACATTCATATTAGCATGTTTCATGTTTTAGATTGTTTTAATGCATGTTACATGTTTATACTGGGATTTGTTCTCACCGGTTTTCCGGCCGTTGTTATGTCTGTATGTGTGCATAACAACAGGTGGGGCAGGATCTGGGTCGAGACAGAGATGATCGTGTTAGCGTGGAGATCACGGGCATAGCAGATGGACCAGTAGTTGTCTTTTATTATGTACTGTCTTTTATTACTGGTTAGTTGAGAACATACAGAATAAGACATATATTGTATGTTGTATGTTGTAAATTAAATAAAGAATGTATGCTTGTTTGGTTACAGGTGTTTTTATGTAAAAAGCGAAAATTTGACCCATGTTTTATAATAACGATCCATTTAATCCCAAGAAAAAGAATTAGAGCCCGGGTCCCCACAGGGATTCTATTTTTGTTGTTGTGGATAGATTCTCTAATATGGCACATTTTATAGATTGTCATAAAACCGATGATGCTTAAAACATTGCGGATTTGTTCTTTAGAGAAGTCCTAGGTTGCATGGAATGCCTAGGACTATTGTTTCTGGTCGCGATGTTAAATTCTTAAGTTACTTTTGGAATACTTTATGGGCTAAACTTGGCACAAAATTGTTGTTTTCTACTACTTGTCATCCTCAAACGGATGGACAAACTGAAGTTGTCAATAGAACTTTGGGAACACTTTTGCGTGCTATTATTAAAAAGAACTTGGATTGACATTTCTATGGACTTTATTTTGGGGTTGCCTAGGACTAAAGAAGGGGAGGGATTCTATTTTGGTTGTTGTGGATAGATTCTCTAAGACGGCACATTTTATAGCTTGTCATAAAACCGATGATGCTTCAAACATTGCGGATTTGTTCTTTAGAGAAGTCGCTAGGTTGCATGGAATGCTTAGGACTATTGTTTCTGGTCGCGATATTAAATTCTTGAGTTACTTTTGGAAGACTTTATGGACTAAACTTGGCACAAAATTGTTGAATTCTACTACTTGTCATCCTCAAACGGATGGACAAACTGAAGTTGTCAATAGAACTTTGGGAACACTTTTGCGTGCTATTCTTAAAAAGAACTTGGATTGAAATTTCTATGGACTTTATTTTGGGGTTGCCTAGGACTAAGAAGGGATGTATTCTATTTTTGTTGTTGTGGATAGATTCTCTAAGATGGCACATTTTATAGCTTGTGATAAAACCGATGATGCTTCAAACATTGCGGATTTGTTCTTTAGAGAAGTCGCTAAGTTGCATGGAATGCTTAGGACAATTGTTTCTGGTCGCGATGTTAAATTTTTGAGTTACTTTTGGAATACTTTATGGGCTAAACTTGGCACAAAATTGTTGTTTTCTACTACTTTTCATCCTCAAACGGACGTACAAACTGAAGTTGTCAATAGAACTTTGGGAAAACTTTTGCGTGCTATTTTTAAAAAGAACTTGGATTGACATTTCTATGGACTTTATTTTGGGGTTGCCTAGGACTAAGAAGGGGAGGGATTCTATTTTTGTTGTTGTGGATAGATTCTCAAATATGGCACATTTTATATGTAGTGACCCGTTCCAGAATCACCTACTAATCAGAACTTAAGCATGCAAAATTAACATTTAAAACTGAATCAGGTAATACAGCGGAAAAACAGTAATACAATCCAATCGAATCTGTAAGTACAAAATACTTAAACAACCAGATCGAACTAAATACCAAGAACGAATACCAATAACTACAAGTTAACCTCTGCCAGCTCCCTGTCCACTCCCTCCTGGACCGTCCAACCTGAGACCTGCCCCATCGAATAGGGTGTCCAAAACAGAGATAAACCGAGGACGTGAGCATAAAACGCTCAGCACCGAAAGCATGAGTATACAAGACTATGACATGCATGTATGCAAAATGTACTGGATACCAGGATCTGGGTATAACGAAATACTGCTCAGGTAAATGACGTCAAGGTATGTAGCACTCTGCGCCGTCGCACCAGGAGGTGGCTCCCATACCAAAATAAACCTGTGGATATACCGGTGACCTGACCACCGTCGGCCAACGGGGTCCAACCATCCACAACAAACGAGGGCTGAGCACCCTCTCAACAGGCTATCTCAAAGATAATCAGGCTCAACATGATTATGCAAATGCCGCATAATAAACCATGCATCATATGACAGATAATAATGCAACATATAAACATGCAACACATAGCAAAGTATACTCAATCCTGCTATCTCGGATAGTACTTTCGTACCTCAAACCAGTAGATCCTAGCAATCAGCCCTAGAATCAAGCCTGCGTCCGTAGTCAGCCCACTGATGCCGCTAGCTCCCAACTAGAGCACAACTCCGCTACAAAACCAGTAGCTCCCCGCTAGTGCCTAAACCTCGGGAAAAGACTAGAAACCCATCAGAAACGACTAAAACGCTCTGGAACACTCGGAATTGGCGAGTAACAAATGAAGCCTCACGCCTCTATTTATAGACAACGATCGATAGATCCGATCCGGCACACTTCGGACGATCCGAACCCTGATTGGACGATCCGAATCCTGCATGTCTTCCACGTGTCCAGCCACCTGTCTTCGGACGATCCGAACCCTGATCGGACGATCCGAACCTTGCATGTCTTCCACGTGTCCAGCCACCTGTCTTCGGACGATCCGAACCCTGTTCGGTCCTTCCGATCCCACCGAAATAATATTTAATCCAATAATTAACTCAAATTAGGCATCGTGATACTACATTATAGCTTGTCATAAAACCGATGATGCTTCAAACATTGCGGATTTGTTCTTTAGAGAAGTCGCTAGGTTGCATGGAATGCCTAGGACTATTGTTTCTGGTCGCGATGTTAAATTGTTGAGTTACTTTTGGAATACTTTATGGGCTAAACTTGGCACAAAATTGTTGTTTTCTACTACTTTTCATCCTCAAACGGATGTACAAACTGAAGTTGTCAATAGAAGTTTGGGAAAACTTTTGCGTGCTATTCTTAAAAAGAACTTGGATTGACATTTCTATGGACTTTATTTTGGGGTTGCCTAGGACTAAGAAGGGGATGGATTCTATTTTTGTTGTTGTGGATAGATTCTCTAAGATGGCACATTTTATAGCTTGTTATAAAACCGATGATGCTTCAAACATTGCGGATTTTTTCTTTAGAGAAGTCGTTAGGTTGCATGGCATGCCTAGGACTATTGTTTCTGGTCGCGATGTTAAATTTTTGAGTTACTTTTGGAAGACTTTATGGTCTAAACTTGGCACAAAATTGTTGTTTTCTACTACTTGTCATCCTCAAACGGATGGACAAACTGAAGTTGTCAATAGAACTTTGAGAACACTTTTGCGTGCTATTCTTAAAAAGAACTTGGATTGACATTTCTATGGACTTTATTTTGGGGTTTCCTAGGACTAAGAAGGGGATGGATTCTATTTTTGTTGTTGTGGATAGATTCTCTAAGATGGCACATTTTATAGCTTGTTATAAAACCGATGATGCTTCAAACATTGCGGATTTTTTCTTTAGAGAAGTCGTTAGGTTGCATGGCATGCCTAGGACTATTGTTTCTGGTCGCGATGTTAAATTCTTGAGTTACTTTTGGAAGACTTTATGGGCTAAACTTGGCACAAAATTGTTGTTTTCTACTACTTGTCATCCTCAAACGGATGGACAAACTGAAGTTTTCAATAGAACTTTGGGAACACTTTTGCGTGCTATTCTTAAAAAGAACTTGGATTGACATTTTGATGGACTTTATTTTGGGGTTGCCGAGGACTAAGAAGGGGAGTGATTTTATTTTTGTTGTTGTGGATAGATTCTCTAAAATGACACATTTTATAGCTTGTCATAAAACCGATGATGCTTCAAACATTGCGGATTTGTTCTTTAGAGAAGTCGTTAGGTTGCATGGCATGCCTAGGACTATTATTTCTGGTCGCGATGTTAAATTTTTTAGTTACTTTTGGAAGACTTTATGGACTAAACTTGGCACAAAATTGTTGATTTCTACTACTTGTCATCCTCAAACGGATGGACAAACTGAAGTTGTCAATAGAACTTTGGGAACACTATTGCGTGCTATTATTAAAAAGAACTTGGATTGACATTTCTATGGACTTATTTTGGGGTTGCCTAGGACTAAGAAGGGGAGGGATTCTATTTTTGTTGTTGTGGATAGATTCTCTAAGATGGCACATTTTATAGCTTGTCATAAAACCGATGATGCTTCAAACATTGCGGATTTGTTCTTTAGAGAAGTCGCTAGGTTGCATGGAATGCCTAGGACTATTGTTTCTGGTCGCGATGTTAAATTCTTGAGTTACTTTTGGAATACTTTCTGGGCTAAACTTGGCACAAAATTGTTGTTTTCTACTACTTGTCATCCTCAAACGGATGGACAAACTGAAGTTGTCAATAGAACTTTGGGAACACTTTTGCGTGCTATTCTTAAAAAGAACTTGGATTGACATTTCTATGGACTTTATTTTGGGGTTGCCTAGGACTAAGAAGGGGATGTATTCTTTTTTTGTTGTTGTGGATAGATTCTCTAAGATGGCACATTTTATAGCTTGTCATAAAACAGATGATGCTTCAAACATTGCAGATTTGTTCTTTAGAGAAGTCGCTAGGTTGCATGGCATGCCTAGGACTATTATTTCTGGTCGCGATGTTAAATTTTCGAGTTACTTTTGGAATACTTTTTGGGCTATAAACATGGCAAAAAATTGTTGTTTTCTACTACTTTTCATCCTCAAACGGATGTACAAACTGAAGTTGTCAATAGAACTTTGGGAAAACTTTTGCGTGCTATTCTTAAAAAGAACTTGGATTGACATTTCTATGGACTTTATTTTGGGGTTTCCTTAGACTAAGAAGGGGAGAGATTCTATTTTTGTTGTTGTGGATAGATTCTCTAAGATGGCACATTTTATAGCTTGTTATAAAACCGATGATGCTTCAAACATTGCGGATTTTTTCTTTAGAGAAGTCGTTAGGTTGCATCGCATGCCTAGGACTATTGTTTCTGGTCGCGATGTTAAATTCTTGAGTTACTTTTGGAATACTTTATGGGCTATACTTGGCACAAAATTGTTGTTTTCTACTACTTGTCATCTTCAAACGGATGGACAAACTGAAGTTGTCAATAGAACTTTGGGAACACTTTTGCGTGCTATTCTTAAAAAGAACTTGGATTGACATTTCTATGGACTTTATTTTGGGGTTGCCTAGGACTAAGAAGGGGATGGATTCTATTTTTGTTGTTGTGGATAAATTCTCTAAGATGGCACATTTTATAGCTTGTCATAAAACAGATGATGCTTCAAACATTGCAGATTTGTTCTTTAGAGAAGTCGCTAGGTTGCATGGCATGCCTAGGACTATTGTTTCTGGTCGCGATGTTAAATTCTTGAGTTACTTTTGGAAGACTTTATGGGCTAAACTTGGCACAAAATTGTTGTTTTCTACTACTTGTCATCCTCAAACGGATTGACAAACTGAAGTTGTCAATAGAACTTTGGGAACACTTTTGCGTGCTATTCTTAAAAAAAACTTGGATTGACATTTCTATGGACTTTATTTTGGGGTTGCCTAGGACTAAGAAGGGGATGGATTCTATTTTTGTTGTTATGGATAGATTCTCTAAGATGGCACATTTTATAGCTTGTGATAAAACCGATGATGCTTCAAATATTGCGGATTTGTTCTTTAGAGAAGTCGTTAGGTTGCATGGCATGCCTAAGACTATTATTTCTGGTCGCGATGTTAAATTCTTTAGTTACTTTTGGAAGACTTTATGGTCTAAACTTGGCATAAAATTGTTGTTTTCTACTACTTGTCATCCTCAAACGGATGGACAAACTGAAGTTTTCAATAGAACTTTGGGAACATTTTTGCGTGCTGTTCTTAAAAAGAACTTGGATTGACATTTTGATAGACTTTATTTTGGGGTTGCTGAGGACTAAGAAGGGGAGTGATTCTATTTTGGTTGTTGTGGATAGATTCTCTAAGATGACACATTTTATAGCTTGTCATAAAACCGATGATGCTTCAAAAATTGCGGATTTGTTCTTTAGAGAAGTCGTTAGGTTGCATGGCATGCCTAGGACTATTATTTCTGGTCGCGATGTTAAATTCTTGATTTACTTTTGGAAGACTTTATGGGCTAAACTTGGCACAAAATTGTTGTCTTCTAATACTTGTCATCCTCAAACGGATGGAAAAACTGAAGTTGTCAATAGAACTTTGGGAATACTTTTGCGTGCTATTATTAAAAAGAACTTGGATTGACATTTCTATGGACTTTATTTTGGGGTTGCCTAGGACTAAGAAGGGGAGGGATTCTATTTTTGTTGTTGTGGATAGATTCTCTAATATGGCACATTTTATAGCTTGTCATGAAACCGATGATGCTTCAAACATTGCGGATTTGTTCTTTAGAGAAGTCGCTAGGTTGCATGGAATGCCTAGGACTATTGTTTCTGGTCGCGATGTTAAATTCTTGAGTTTCTTTTGGAATACTTTATGGGCTAAACTTGGCACAAAATTGTTGTTTTCTACTACTTGTCATCCTCAAACGGATGGACAAACTGAAGTTGTCAATAGAACTTTGGGAACACTTTTGCGTGCTATTATTAAAAAGAACTTGGATTGACATTTCTATGGACTTTATTTTTGGGTTGCCTAGGACTAAGAAGGGGATGGATTCTATTTTGGTTGTTGTGGATAGATTCTCTAAGACGGCACATTTTATAGCTTGTCATAAAACCGATGATGCTTCAAACATTGCGGATTTGTTCTTTAGATAAGTCGCTAGGTTGCATGGAATGCTTAGGACTATTGTTTCTGGTCGCGACGTTAAATTCTTGAGTTACTTTTGGAATACTTTATGGGCTAAACTTGGCACAAAATTGTTGTTTTCTACTACTTGTCATCCTCAAACGGATGGACAAACTGAAATTGTCAATAGAACTTTGGGAACACTTTTGCGTGATATTCTTAAAAAGAACTTGGATTGACATTTCTATGGACTTTATTTTGGGGTTGCCTAGGACTAAGAAGGGGATGGATTCTATTTTTGTTGTTGTGGATAGATTCTCTAAGATGGCACATTTTATAGCTTGTTATAAAACCGATGATGCTTCAAACATTGCGGATTTTTTCTTTAGAGAAGTCGTTAGGTTGCATGGCATGCCTAGGAATATTGTTTCTGGTCGCGATGTTAAATTTTTGAGTTACTTTTGGAATACTTTATGGGCTAAACTTGGCACAAAATTGTTGTTTTGTACTACCTGTCATCCTCAAACGGATGGACAAACTGAAGTTGTCAATAGAACTTTGAGAACACTTTTGCGTGCTATTCTTAAAAAGAACTTGGATTGACATTTCTATGGACTTTATTTTGGGGTTGCCTAGGACTAAGAAGGGGAGGGATTCTATTTTTATTGTTGTGGATAGATTCTCTAAGATGGCACATTTTATAGCTTGTTATAAAACCGATGATGCTTCAAACATTGCAGATTTTTTCTTTAGAGAAGTCGTTATGTTGCATGGCATGCCTAGGACTATTGTTTCTGGTCGCGATGTTAAATTTTTGAGTTACTTTTGGAATACTTTATGGGCTAAACTTGGCACAAAATTGTTGTTTTCTACTACTTGTCATCGTCAAACGGATGAACAAACTGAAGTTGTCAATAGAACTTTGAGAACACTTTTGCGTGATATTCTTAAAAAGAACTTGGATTGACATTTCTATGGACTTTATTTTGGGGTTGCCTAGGACTAAGAAGGGGAGGGATTCTATTTTTGTTGTTGTGGATAGATTCTCTAAGATGGCACATTTTATAGCTTGTCATAAAACAGATGATGCTTCAAACATTGCAGATTTGTTCTTTAGAGAAGTCGCTAGGTTGCATGGCATGCCTAGGACTATTGTTTCTGGTCGCGATGTTAAATTCTTGAGTTACTTTTGGAAGACTTTATGGGCTAAACTTGGCACAAAATTGTTGTTTTCTACTACTTGTCATCCTCAAACGGATGGACAAACTGAAGTTGTCAATAGAACTTTGGGAACACTTTTGCGTGCTATTCTTAAAATGAACTTGGATTGACATTTCTATGGACTTTATTTTGGGGTTGCCTAGGACTAAGAAGGGGATGGATTCTATTTTTGTTGTTGTGGATAGATTCTCTAAGATGGCACATTTTATAGCTTGTGATAAAACCGATGATGCTTCAAACATTGCGGATTTGTTCTTTAGAGAAGTCGTTAGGTTGCATGGCATGCCTAGGACTATTGTTTCTGGTCGCGATGTTAAATTCTTGAGTTTCTTTTGGAATACTTAATGGGCTAAACTTGGCACAAAATTGTTGTTTTCTACTACTTGTCATCCTCAAACGGATGGACAAACTGAAGTTGTCAATAGAACTTTGGGAACACTTTTGCGTGCTATTATTAAAAAGAACTTGGATTGACATTTCTATGGACTTTATTTTGGGGTTGCCTAGGACTAAGAAGGGGATGGATTCTATTTTGGTTGTTGTGGATAGATTCTCTAAGACGGCACATTTTATAGCTTGTCATAAAACCGATGATGCTTCAAACATTGCGGATTTGTTCTTTAGAGAAGTCGCTAGGTTGCATGGAATGCTTAGGACTATTGTTTCTGGTCGCGACGTTAAATTCTTGAGTTACTTTTGGAATACTTTATGGGCTAAACTTGGCACAAAATTGTTGTTTTCTACTACTTGTCATCCTCAAACGGATGGACAAACTGAAATTGTCAATAGAACTTTGGGAACACTTTTGCGTGATATTCTTAAAAAGAACTTGGATTGACATTTCTATGGACTTTATTTTGGGGTTGCCTAGGACTAAGAAGGGGATGGATTCTATTTTTGTTGTTGTGGATAGATTCTATAAGATGGCACATTTTATAGCTTGTTATAAAACCGATGATGCTTCAAACATTGCGGATTTTTTCTTTAGAGAAGTCGTTAGGTTGCATGGCATGCCTAGGAATATTGTTTTTGGTCGCGATGTTAAATTTTTGAGTTACTTTTGGAATACTTTATGGGCTAAACTTGGCACAAAATTGTTGTTTTGTACTACCTGTCTGTGACACCCTGACCCGATACAATTAAAATACAGCGGAATTTAAAATTTTCTTTCAAACATGGAAGGAGTTTCAAAATACATTTTATAAAAGTGTTTACAAAATAACAACATGATCATTCCAATGACATAACAAAATACAAAATATCATTAGTGTGATCATGTTACAAAGTGGTACAAAATAATCATCCTTCCAATCTTCGTATGCATATGACCCCCATCCACAGTCAACGTCCCGGTCCGTCGCTCTTATCTGCATCACATGAAAATAACTGAAATGAGAATAAATCTCAGCAAGTGGAACTCTTACATAGCAATGATACATAGTATACACTGTAAAACATGGCTTTTAAATCATAAATACCATCGACTCTGAAACATGAATAACGTAGCAATAACTGTAGCAATAGCAATAGCAATAGATAGCAATACGATGGTATTTCTCTTTTCTATGGTTGGATTGATATCAATAGTATCTGTGACTGTGGTTGCCAATATCCCATCGATATAAATCGATAACTGTGAGGGGATAAAAGCCTATGGTCGATGATCATCTAATTGCATGCAATGCTATGGCTATGATTAATCAATCCAATAAAAACATTTGAACTCTGAATAGCATTTAAAGCCGTCGTTTCGCAATCTCATAATATATCTTGTATTTTCTTTATAACAATGGTGAGACATACAATGCCTCCAATAGATAATCAATGAAACGAATACATAGCAATGGATCAATGGAAGGGAATAACGCTTTGAAACCTTTAAAACACAATACATATAATATCATGTGAGCAAAAAGGATGAAATTCCACTTACAAACCAATAGAACACCTCCAACTATACTCTTGGTACACCACCTACAACAATAATCCATAAATAACACCAATATCAAGACTAAATCCAAAAGTCCATGCTAAATAATCCATAGAACCATCAAAACATCAAATCCAAAATAACCCTTAACTCGAAACCTCATTAGAATCGCACCAAAAACTTACCTAAGCTTCCTTATACCACGGAGAACGATGATCTCAAGTCGGAAATCGAAACAAAGCCAAGAATCAAAGGTGGGAAGCAATTGAAATGGATGAAAACCCTTGCCAAAAGAGAGAAAATCGGAAATGGAGGAAAGAAGATAAGGTAGGTATGGCCAACAACTCCCAAAAAGTCACTTAAAAACTCGCCCATACTTACACCGCGGGTGCGCCAACACAAGCACCGCGGGTGCGCCATGCTCTCGGCATACCAAAATAATTCTCATGCACGATCACCGCGGGTGCGGTGCTACAATTACCGCGGGTGCGGTGCACACCGCGGGTGCGGTCCTTGCACTGCCGCGGGTGCGGTGATGCCACGGCCCTCCAAAACCAAAATCATGAATAGTACACCGCGGGGGCACTCATCTAAGAGCGCGGGTGCACTCTACTCACGGCAATGAACAGTAACAAAACAACTAAAAATCGATTCGAAACGCTGAAACGAACAATCAACACCAACTAACACCTCAAATAAATAATAACCAATAATACTATAGCCCAAAACACAACTATAAACGACTAATCATAAACCCAATTAACACAATAAAGCTTAAACCGTACCGTACACCGGCTCGGCTATTACAATCTCCCCTCCTTAGAGGAATTTCGTCCTCGAAATTGACGTCACGGCACGAACAACTCAGGATACCTCTCTCTCATCTCAGTCTCTGGTTCCCACGTAGCCTCCTCGATCAAATGGTTCCTCCAAAGGACTTTAACGATGCCGATCTCTTTGTTCCTCAGAACTCTAACTGTGCGATCCAGAATCTGAATCGGAATCTCATGGTAAGTCAAATTCGGCGTCAAGTCCAATGGCTCGTGGCGAAGAACATGGGAAGGATCTGCAATATACTTCCTGAGCATCGATACGTGAAACACATTATGGACTCTGTCAAGATCGGGCGGTAGGGCTAATCTGTAGGCTCGGTCACCCACTCTGTCCAATATCTCGAATGGACCAATGAATCTAGGACTCAACTTGCCCTTCTTGCCAAATCTCATCACACCCTTGAGAGGTGCTATCTTCAGAAAAACATGATCGCCAACCTCGAACTTCAAAGGTCTGCGACGAACATCTGCATAACTCTTCTGCCTCGACTGAGCAGTCTTCATCCTCTCTCTGATAACTGCAACAACATCGGCAGTCTGTTGGACCAACTCGGGACCCAACATCTTCCTCTCTCCAACCTCATCCCAAAACAAAGGAGATCTGCACTTCCTGCCATAAAGTGCCTCATACGGTGCCATGCCAATCGTCGCCTGGTAGCTATTGTTGTACGTGAACTCCACAAGTGGCAGCTTAGAATCCCAACTACCAGAATAGTCAATAGTACAAGCTCTGAGCATATCCTCCAGAATCTGAATGACTCTCTCCGACTGACCGTCGCTCTGAGGATGATAAGCTGTACTGAAAGCTAATCGAGAACCCAAAGCTCTGTGAAGACTCTTCCAAAACTCGGAGGTAAATCTAGGGTCACGATCAGACACAATCGACACGGGCACACCATGAAGTCTAACAATCTCGGCAATGTAGTCCTCGGCATATTGAGACATCGAATACGTCGTCTTGACTGGGAGAAAATGAGCCGACTTGGTCAATCTATCAACAATAACCCAAATGGAATTGAAACCCTTCTGCGTCCTGGGTAAACCAGTCACGAAATCCATAGTGATATGCTCCCACTTCCACTGAGGAATCGGCAAAGAAAGCAATGTCCCAGCAGGTCTCTGGTGCTCAATCTTTACCTGCTGACAAGTAAGGCACTGAGAAATGAACAAAGCAATATCTCTCTTCATACCTGGCCACCAGTAGAGTCGACGAAGATCCTGATACATCTTCGTACTGCCTGGATGAATCGAATAAGGTGCGGTATGAGCCTCTGTCAAGACGTCTCTACGAATATCGTCGCCAGAAGGAACACAAATGCGGCCTCTGAAAGTTACCAAATCATCACCATTCAGACTAAACTCTGAATTCCCTCTAGCCTCAGCTCTAGCTCTCAACTCTGTCAACTGAACATCAGTCGACTGCTCTCTACGGATCCTGTCCGTCAAAGTAGATCGAATGACCAACGCTGAAAAGCGAGCAATGGTACCTGGAATCACTAGATCAATCTCCTCTCTCTGCAAATCCATCAACAATGGTCTCTGAATCAAAGAACTCAAAGAAGCACTCGATTTGCGGCTCAAAGCATCAGCCACCACATTCGCCTTCCCTGGGTGATAGCTGATGGTCACATCGTAATCCTTGACAAGCTCTAACCACCTCCTCTGTCGCATATTGAGCTCTTTCTGCGAGAACAGATACTTCAAACTCTTGTGGTCTGTAAAGATCTCACACTTTTCGCCATACAGATAATGTCTCCAAATCTTCAGGGCGAAAACCACAGCTGCGAGCTCCAAATCATGCGTCGGATAATTCTTCTCATAATCCTTCAACTGGCGAGACGCATAGGCAATGACCTTACCTCGCTGTATCAACACTGCACCAAGGCCTCTCTTCGACGCATCGGTATAGACAACAAAGTCCTCTGAACCACTGGGCAAAGAAAGAACAGGAGCTGTCGTCAATCTGTCCTTCAACTCCTGAAATGCACTCTGGCAATCGATAGACCACTCGAACTTCACAGTCTTCCTCGTCAGATTGGACAATGGCAGGGCAATCTTGGAGAAACCTGAAATGAAACGACGATAGTAACCCGCCAAACCAAGGAAACTGCGAACCTCTGAAACAGTGGTAGGAATAGGCCAACTCTGAATCGCCTCTATCTTCAATGGATCAACAGCAATGCCATCTCTCGAAACCACATGGCCTAGAAAAGAAATCTGATCTAGCCAAAACTCACACTTCTTCAACTTGGCAAACAACCTCTTCTCTCGCAACAACTGAAGCACCACTCTGAGATGCTCTGCATGAAGCTCTCTGGTCTTGGAATAGATCAAGATATCGTCCATGAAGACAATGACGAAGCTATCCAGATAAGGCTTGAACACACGGTTCATCAGGTCCATGAAGACTGAAGGGGCATTGGTCAACCCAAAAGACATGACAAGAAACTCATAGTGACCGTACCTGGTCCGGAAAGCTGTCTTAGGGATATCAGACTCCCTAACCTTCAACTGATAGTAGCCAGACCGAAGATCAATCTTCGAGAACACAGTGGCACCATGGAGCTGATCAAACAAATCATCTATCCGAGGCAACGGATACTTGTTCTTGACAGTCACTTTGTTGAGCTCCCTGTAGTCGATACACAGCCGCAAGGAACCATCCTTCTTCTTGACAAACAGAACCGGAGCTCCCCAAGGCGAAGAACTCGGACGAATAAAGCCTTTGTCTAAAAGATCCTGCAACTGAGTCTTCAACTCCTTCATCTCGGTAGGGGCCATCCTGTACGGAGCTTTAGAGATAGGAACCGTACCTGGAGCTAAATCGACCACAAACTCAACATCCCTATCCGGCGGCAAACCCGGAACATCATCCTCAAACACATCAGCAAACTCCCTCACCACATCAATATCATCTACATTCAACTTAATCAATCTATCAACATCCACAATAGAAGCAAGAAATCCATCGCAACCTCTACACAACAATCTCTCAGCCTCAAGACAAGAAATAAAAGGAAGGACCAGCGAAGTACCTGCACTGGCGAGCGCTCCTCCCTGGCCATCATCTGCAAAAGTCACCTTCTTAGCAACACAATCGATAACTGCACGGTAAGTCGAAAGCCAATCCATGCCAAGAATAACGTCGAAAGCAACCATAGGGATAACAATCAAATCAGCGAAGACAACTCGCTCCTCAATACGAACAGGGCACGCAAAGACAATCGATGTCGGGCACAACACGTCCCCCGAAGGCAAAACAACATTAAGATGAAGGGGAAGAATAGAAGGAACTATACCCAAAGATTTCAAAAATAATTCAGACATAAAAGAATGAGTAGCACCAGTATCAATCAAAGTAGTAGCTACTCTGCCTGAAATCAAAATAGTACTAAGGATCAATGAAGATTCACGATTAATACCTTCCTTCGTCATGGAAAAGATACGACCCTGCACCTTCCCTTGGCTATCTCCCCTCGGGCAATTCCTAGCAACGTGACCCGCCGCGCCACAACGAAAACAAGTATGAGTGCCCAATCTGCACTCTCCTCGATGATGCTTACCACACTTTGGACACTGCGGCTTCTCAGGATCAAATGGAACTGGAACTGGCGGAGGTCTAGGACTCGACTCCATCTTGCCCTTGCCCTTGAAACGATCCCTGCCCCTCTGATTAGAACCCTGGCCTCTCTGAGCAATGGCCTGGTGTCTCTCTTGCCTCTCCCGGGCAATGTCCTTCTCATCCTGCTCGGCCAACAAAGCTTTGGACACAATCTCCTTGAAAGTAACAGCCTTGGACATGTTGATGTCACGACGAATCTCAGCTCTAAGGCCTCGAATGAAATGAGCGCCTTTGTCCTTGTCGTTCGAAGCAATATACGGAGCAAATAGGCAACCCTCCTCGAACTTCAGAATATACTGGCCAACATCCAAGCTCCCCTGTCTAAGTTCCAAGAACTCCGTAACCTTCCTCGCTCGAAGTGCGTCGGGGAAATACTTGTCGTAGAACAAGTCAGTGAACTCTGACCACTTCAGTGTCGCAACATCAACTCCAACTTTCGTAGCATTCCACCAGATGCGGGCAGCCTTAACCAACATGAACACTGCACAGCTAATCCTGTCTTTGTCCTCATACTGGAGATGATCGAAGATAGCTTCAAGCGCCTTGACCCACTCGACAGCAACTAGAGGATCAGTGCTACCTGCGAATTCCGGTGGATCCATTCTCTTAAAAGAAGAAAAGACGGCATCAGTGCCAACAGCCTGAGCAACTTGACCTCTCACTTGGCCTCGACCCTGTCCTGCTCCTTGCAATCGGAGCAACTGCTGAATCTGATCGCTATGCACCTTGGCCTGCTCCTTAAGCAACTTGCCGAACTCGTCGACAACTCTCGAGGAAGAACTATCCTCACCCTCTGCTGCCTTACGCTTAGGAGGCATACTCTACAATTGCTCACAAGACACCAATCAATAAATATAACAATGGATAGATGCAAGAAAACATACCCGGACAGTTGAAAGTAGACGAAGTCATATGCATTGGTCCGAAGAACACCGCTCTGATACCACTAAATGTGACACCCTGACCCGATACAATTAAAATACAGCGGAATTTAAAATTTTCTTTCAAACATGGAAGGAGTTTCAAAATACATTTTATAAAAGTGTTTACAAAATAACAACATGATCATTCCAATGACATAACAAAATACAAAATATCATTAGTGTGATCATGTTACAAAGTGGTACAAAATAATCATCCTTCAAATCTTCGTATGCATATGACCCCCATCCACAGTCAACGTCCCGGTCCGTCGCTCTTATCTGCATCACATGAAAATAACTGAAATGAGAATAAATCTCAGCAAGTGGAACTCTTACATAGCAATGATACATAGTATACACTGTAAAACATGGCTTTTAAATCATAAATACCATCGACTCTGAAACATGAATAACGTAGCAATAACTGTAGCAATAGCAATAGCAATAGATAGCAATACGATGGTATTTCTCTTTTCTATGGTTGGATTGATATCAATAGTATCTGTGACTGTGGTTGCCAATATCCCATCGATATAAATCGATAACTGTGAGGGGATAAAAGCCTATGGTCGATGATCATCTAATTGCATGCAATGCTATGGCTATGATTAATCAATCCAATAAAAACATTTGAACTCTGAATAGCATTTAAAGCCGTCGTTTCGCAATCTCATAATATATCTTGTATTCCCTTTATAACAATGGTGAGACATACAATGCCTCCAATAGATAATCAATGAAACGAATACATAGCAATGGATCAATGGAAGGGAATAACGCTTTGAAACCTTTAAAACACAATACATATAATATCATGTGAGCAAAAAGGATGAAATTCCACTTACAAACCAATAGAACACCTCCAACTATACTCTTGGTACACCACCTACAACAATAATCCATAAATAACACCAATATCAAGACTAAATCCAAAAGTCCATGCTAAATAATCCATAGAACCATCAAAACATCAAATCCAAAATAACCCTTAACTCGAAACCTCATTAGAATCGCACCAAAAACTTACCTAAGCTTCCTTATACCACGGAGAACGATGATCTCAAGTCGGAAATCGAAACAAAGCCAAGAATCAAAGGTGGGAAGCAATTGAAATGGATGAAAACCCTTGCCAAAAGAGAGAAAATCGGAAATGGAGGAAAGAAGATAAGGTAGGTATGGCCAACAACTCCCAAAAAGTCACTTAAAAACTCGCCCATACTTACACCGCGGGTGCGCCAACACAAGCACCGCGGGTGCGCCATGCTCTCGGCATACCAAAATAATTCTCATGCACGATCACCGCGGGTGCGGTGCTACAATTACCGCGGGTGCGGTGCACACCGCGGGTGCGGTCCTTGCACTGCCGCGGGTGCGGTGATGCCACGGCCCTCCAAAACCAAAATCATGAATAGTACACCGCGGGGGCACTCATCTAAGAGCGCGGGTGCACTCTACTCACGGCAATGAACAGTAACAAAACAACTAAAAATCGATTCGAAACGCTGAAACGAACAATCAACACCAACTAACACCTCAAATAAATAATAACCAATAATACTATAGCCCAAAACACAACTATAAACGACTAATCATAAACCCAATTAACACAATAAAGCTTAAACCGTACCGCACACCGGCTCGGCTATTACACTGTCATCCTCAAACGGATGGACAAACTGAAGTTGTCAATAGAACTTTGAGAACACTTTTGCGTGCTATTCTTAAAAAGAACTTGGATTGACATTTCTATGGACTTTATTTTGGGGTTGCCTAGGACTAAGAAGGGGAGGGATTCTATTTTTGTTGTTGTGGATAGATTCTCTAAGATGGCACATTTTATAGCTTGTTATAAAACCGATGATGCTTCAAACATTGCAGATTTTTTCTTTAGAGAAGTCGTTATGTTGCATGGCATGCCTAGGACTATTGTTTCTGGTCGCGATGTTAAATTTTTGAGTTACTTTTGGAATACTTTATGGGCTAAACTTGGCACAAAATTGTTGTTTTCTACTACTTTTCATCCTCAAACGGATGGACAAACTGAAGTTGTCAATAGAACTTTGAGAACACTTTTGCGTGATATTCTTAAAAAGAACTTGGATTGACATTTCTATGGACTTTATTTTGGGGTTGCCTAGGACTAAGAAGGGGAGGGATTCTATTTTTGTTGTTGTGGATAGATTCTCTAAGATGGCACATTTTATAGCTTGTCATAAAACAGATGATGCTTCAAACATTGCAGATTTGTTCTTTAGAGAAGTCGCTAGGTTGCATGGCATGCCTAGGACTATTATTTCTGGTCGCGATGTTAAATTATTTAGTTACTTTTGAAAGCCTTTATGGGCTAAACTTGGCACAAAATTGTTGATTTCTACTACTTCTCATCCTCAAACGGATGGACAAACTGAAGTTGTCAATAGAACTTTGGGAATACTTTTGCGTGCTATTATTAAAAAGAACTTGGATTGACATTTCTATGGACTTTATTTTGGGGTTGCCTAGGACTAAGAAGGGGAGGGATTCTATTTTTGTTGTTGTGGATAGATTCTCTAATATGGCACATTTTATAGCTTGTCATAAAACCGATGATGCTTCAAACATTGCGGATTTGTTCTTTAGAGAAGTCGCTAGGTTGCATGGAATGCCTAGGACTATTGTTTCTGGTCGCGATGTTAAATTCTTGAGTTTCTTTTGGAATACTTTATGGGCTAAACTTGGCACAAAATTGTTGTTTTCTACTACTTGTCATCCTCAAACGGATGGACAAACTGAAGTTGTCAATAGAACTTTGGGAACACTTTTGCGTGCTATTATTAAAAAGAACTTGGATTGACATTTCTATGGACTTTATTTTGGGGTTGCCTAGGACTAAGAAGGGGATGGATTCTATTTTGGTTGTTGTGGATAGATTCTCTAAGACGGCACATTTTATAGCTTGTCATAAAACCGATGATGCTTCAAACATTGCGGATTTGTTCTTTAGAGAAGTCGCTAGGTTGCATGGAATGCTTAGGACTATTGTTTCTGGTCGCGATGTTAAATTCTTGAGTTACTTTTGGAATACTTTAAGGGCTAAACTTGGCACAAAATTGTTGTTTTCTACTACTTGTCATCCTCAAACGGATGGACAAACTGAAATTGTCAATAGAACTTTGGGAACACTTTTGCGTGATATTCTTAAAAAGAACTTGGATTGACATTTCTATGGACTTTATTTTGGGGTTGCCTAGGACTAAGAAGGGGATGGATTCTATTTTTGTTGTTGTGGATAGATTCTCTAAGATGGCACATTTTATAGCTTGTTATAAAACCGATGATGCTTCAAACATTGCGGATTTTTTCTTTAGAGAAGTCGTTAGGTTGCATGGCATGCCTAGGAATATTGTTTCTGGTCGCGATGTTAAATTTTTGAGTTACTTTTGGAATACTTTATGGGCTAAACTTGGCACAAAATTGTTGTTTTGTACTACCTGTCATCCTCAAACGGATGGACAAACTGAAGTTGTCAATAGAACTTTGAGAACACTTTTGCGTGCTATTCTTAAAAAGAACTTGGATTGACATTTCTATGGACTTTATTTTGGGGTTGCCTAGGACTAAGAAGGGGAGGGATTCTATTTTTGTTGTTGTGGATAGATTCTCTAAGATGGCACATTTTATAGCTTGTTATAAAACCGATGATGCTTCAAACATTGCAGATTTTTTCTTTAGAGAAGTCGTTATGTTGCATGGCATGCCTAGGACTATTGTTTCTGGTCGCGATGTTAAATTTTTGAGTTACTTTTGGAATACTTTATGGGCTAAACTTGGCACAAAATTGTAGTTTTCTACTATTTGTCATACTCAAACGGATGGACAAACTGAAGTTGTCTATAGAACTTTGAGAACACTTTTGCGTGCTATTCTTAAAAAGAACTTGGATTGACATTTCTATGGAATTTATTTTGGGGTTTCCTAGGACTAAGAAGGGGAGGGATTCTATTTTTGTTGTTGTGGATAGATTCTCTAAGATGGCACATTTTATAGCTTGTCATAAAACAGATGATGCTTCAAACATTGCAGATTTGTTCTTTAGAGAAGTCGCTAGGTTGCATGGCATGCCTAGGACTATTGTTTCTGGTCGCGATGTTAAATTCTTGAGTTTCTTTTGGAATACTTTATGGGCTATACTTGGCACAAAATTGTTGTTTTCTACTACTTGTCATCTTCAAACGGATGGACAAACTGAAGTTGTCAATAGAACTTTGGGAACACTTTTGCGTGCTATTCTTAAAAAGAACTTGGATTGACATTTTTATGGACTTTATTTTGGGGTTGCCTAGGACTAAGAAGGGGATGGATTCTATTTTTGTTGTTGTGGATAAATTCTCTAAGATGGCACATTTTATAGCTTGTCATAAAACAGATGATGCTTCAAACATTGCAGATTTGTTCTTTAGAGAAGTCGCTAGGTTGCATGGCATGCCTAGGACTATTGTTTCTGGTCGCGATGTTAAATTCTTTAGTTACTTTTGGAAGACTTTATGGGCTAAACTTGGCACAAAATTGTTGTTTTCTACTACTTGTCATCCTCAAACGGATGGACAAACTGAAGTTGTCAATAGAACTTTGGGAACACTTTTGCGTGCTATTCTTAAAAAGAACTTGGATTGACATTTCTATGGACTTTATTTTGGGGTTGCCTAGGACTAAGAAGGGGATGGATTCTATTTTTGTTGTTATGGATAGATTCTCTAAGATGGCACATTTTATAGCTTGTGATAAAACCGATGATGCTTCAAATATTGCGGATTTGTTCTTTAGAGAAGTCGTTAGGTTGCATGGCATGCCTAGGACTATTATTTCTGGTCGCGATGTTAAATTCTTTAGTTACTTTTGGAAGACTTTATGGTCTAAACTTGGCATAAAATTGTTGTTTTCTACTACTTGTCATCCTCAAACGGATGGACAAACTGAAGTTTTCAATAGAACTTTGGGAACACTTTTGCGTGCTGTTCTTAAAAAGAACTTGGATTGACATTTTGATAGACTTTATTTTGGGGTTGCTGAGGACTAAGAAGGGGAGTGATTCTATTTTGGTTGTTGTGGATAGATTCTCTAAGATGACACATTTTATAGCTTGTCATAAAACCGATGATGCTTCAAAAATTGCGGATTTGTTCTTTAGAGAAGTCGTTAGGTTGCATGGCATGCCTAGGACTATTATTTCTGGTCGCGATGTTAAATTCTTGATTTACTTTTGGAAGACTTTATGGGCTAAACTTGGCACAAAATTGTTGTCTTCTAATACTTGTCATCCTCAAACGGATGGACAAACTGAAGTTGTCAATAGAACTTTGGGAATACTTTTGCGTGCTATTATTAAAAAGAACTTGGATTGACATTTCTATGGACTTTATTTTGGGGTTGCCTAGGACTAAGAAGGGGAGGGATTCTATTTTTGTTGTTGTGGATAGATTCTCTAATATGGCACATTTTATAGCTTGTCATAAAACCGATGATGCTTCAAACATTGCGGATTTGTTCTTTAGAGAAGTCGCTAGGTTGCATGGAATGCCTAGGACTATTGTTTCTGGTCGCGATGTTAAATTCTTGAGTTTCTTTTGGAATACTTTATGGGCTAAACTTGGCACAAAATTGTTGTTTTCTACTACTTGTCATCCTCAAACGGATGGACAAACTGAAGTTGTCAATAGAAGTTTGGGAACACTTTTGCGTGCTATTATTAAAAAGAACTTGGATTGACATTTCTATGGACTTTATTTTGGGGTTGCCTAGGACTAAGAAGGGGATGGATTCTATTTTGGTTGTTGTGGATAGATTCTCTAAGACGGCACATTTTATAGCTTGTCATAAAACCGATGATGCTTCAAACATTGCGGATTTGTTCTTTAGAGAAGTCGCTAGGTTGCATGGAATGCTTAGGACTATTGTTTCTGGTCGCGACGTTAAATTCTTGAGTTACTTTTGGAATACTTTATGGGCTAAACTTGGCACAAAATTGTTGTTTTCTACTACTTGTCATCCTCAAACGGATGGAAAAACTGAAATTGTCAATAGAACTTTGGGAACACTTTTGCGTGATATTCTTAAAAAGAACTTGGATTGACATTTCTATGGACTTTATTTTGGGGTTGCCTAGGACTAAGAAGGGGATGGATTCTATTTTTGTTGTTGTGGATAGATTCTCTAAGATGGCACATTTTATAGCTTGTTATAAAACCGATGATGCTTCAAACATTGCGGATTTTTTCTTTAGAGAAGTCGTTATGTTGCATGGCATGCCTAGGACTATTGTTTCTGGTCGCGATGTTAAATTTTTGAGTTACTTTTGGAATACTTTATGGGCTAAACTTGGCACAAAATTGTTGTTTTCTACTACTTGTCATCCTCAAACGGATGGACAAACTGAAGTTGTCAATAGAACTTTGAGAACACTTTTGCGTGATATTCTTAAAAAGAACTTGGATTGACATTTCTATGGACTTCATTCTGGGGTTGCCTAGGACTAAGAAGGGGAGGGATTCTATTTTTGTTGTTGTGGATAGATTCTCTAAGATGGCACATTTTATAGCTTGTCATAAAACAGATGATGCTTCAAACATTGCAGATTTGTTCTTTAGAGAAGTCGCTAGGTTGCATGGCATGCCTAGGACTATTATTTCTGGTCGCGATGTTAAATTATTTAGTTACTTTTGAAAGAATTTATGGGCTAAACTTGGCACAAAATTCTTTATTTCTACTACTTCTCATCCTCAAACGGATGGACAAACTGAAGTTGTCAATAGAACTTTGGGAATACTTTTGCGTGCTATTATTAAAAAGAACTTGGATTGACATTTCTATGGACTTTATTTTGGGGTTGCCTAGGACTAAGAAGGGGAGGGATTCTATTTTTGTTGTTGTAGATAGATTCTCTAATATGGCACATTTTATAGCTTGTCATAAAACCGATGATGCTTCAAACATTGCGGATTTGTTCTTTAGAGAAGTCGCTAGGTTGCATGGAATGCCTAGGACTATTGTTTCTGGTCGCGATGTTAAATTCTTGAGTTTCTTTTGGAATACTTTATGGGCTAAACTTGGCACAAAATTGTTGTTTTCTACTACTTGTCATCCTCAAACGGATGGACAAACTGAAGTTGTCAATAGAACTTTGGGAACACTTTTGCGTGCTATTATTAAAAAGAACTTGGATTGACATTTCTATGGACTTTATTTTGGGGTTGCCTAGGACTAAGAAGGGGATGGATTCTATTTTGGTTGTTGTGGATAGATTCTCTAAGACGGCACATTTTATAGCTTGTCATAAAACCGATGATGCTTCAAACATTGCGGATTTGTTCTTTAGAGAAGTCGCTAGGTTGCATGGAATGCTTAGGACTATTGTTTCTGCTCGCGATGTTAAATTCTTGAGTTACTTTTGGAATACTTTATGGGCTAAACTTGGCACAAAATTGTTGTTTTCTACTACTTGTCATCCTCAAACGGATGGACTAACTGAAATTGTCAATAGAACTTTGGGAACACTTTTGCGTGACATTCTTAAAAATAACTTGGAATTAACATTTCTATGGACTTTATTTTGGGGTTGCCTAGGACTAAGAAGGGGATGGATTCTATTTTTGTTGTTGTGGATAGATTCTCTAAGATGGCACATTTTATAGCTTGTTATAAAACCGATGATGCTTCAAACATTGCGGATTTTTTCTTTAGAGAAGTCGTTAGGTTGCATGGCATGCCTAGGAATATTGTTTCTGGTCGCGATGTTAAATTTTTGAGTTACTTTTGGAATACTTTATGGGCTAAACTTGGCACAAAATTGTTGTTTTGTACTACCTGTCATCCTCAAACGGATGGACAAACTGAAGTTGTCAATAGAACTTTGAGAACACTTTTGCGTGCTATTCTTAAAAAGAACTTGGATTGACATTTCTATGGACTTTATTTTGGGGTTGCCTAGGACTAAGAAGGGGAGGGATTCTATTTTTGTTGTTGTTGATAGATTCTCTAAGATGGCACATTTTATAGCTTGTTATAAAACCGATGATGCTTCAAACATTGCAGATTTTTTCTTTAGAGAAGTCGTTATGTTGCATGGCATGCCTAGGACTATTGTTTCTGGTCGCGATGTTAAATTTTTGAGTTACTTTTGGAATACTTTATGGGCTAAACTTGGCACAAAATTGTTGTTTTCTACTACTTGTCATCCTCAAACGGATGGACAAACTGAAGTTGTCAATAGAACTTTGAGAACACTTTTGCGTGATATTCTTAAAAAGAACTTGGATTGACATTTCTATGGACTTTATTTTGGGGTTGCCTAGGACTAAGAAGGGGAGGGATTCTATTTTTGTTGTTGTGGATAGATTCTCTAAGATGGCACATTTTATAGCTTGTCATAAAACAGATGATGCTTCAAACATTGCAGATTTGTTCTTTAGAGAAGTCGCTAGGTTGCATGGCATGCCTACGACTATTATTTCTGGTCGCGATGTTAAATTATTTAGTTACTTTTGAAAGACTTTATGGGCTAAACTTGGCACAAAATTGTTGATTTCTACTACTTCTCCTCCTCAAACGGATGGACAAACTGAAGTTGTCAATAGAACTTTGGGAATACTTTTGCGTGCTATTATTAAAAAGAACTTGGATTGACATTTCTATGGACTTTATTTTGGGGTTGCCTAGGACTAAGAAGGGTAAGGATTCTATTTTTGTTGTTGTGGATAGACTCTCTAATATGGCACATTTTATAGCTTGTCATAAAACCGATGATGCTTCAAACATTGCGGATTTGTTCTTTAGAGAAGTCGCTAGGTTGCATGGAATGCCTAGGACTATTGTTTCTGGTCGCGATGTTAAATTCTTGAGTTTCTTTTGGAATACTTTATGGGCTAAACTTGGCACAAAATTGTTGTTTTCTACTACTTGTCATCCTCAAACGGATGGACAAACTGAAGTTGTCAATAGAACTTTGGGAACACATTTGCGTGCTATTATTAAAAAGAACTTGGATTGACATTTCTATGGACTTTATTTTGGGGTTGCCTAGGACTAAGAAGGGGATGGATTCTATTTTGGTTGTTGTGGATAGATTCTCTAAGACGGCACATTTTATAGCTTGTCATAAAACCGATGATGCTTCAAACATTGCGGATTTGTTCTTTAGAGAAGTCGCTAGGTTGCATGGAATGCTTAGGACTATTGTTTCTGGTCGCGATGTTAAATTCTTGAGTTACTTTTGGAATACTTTATGGGCTAAACTTGGCACAAAATTGTTGTTTTCTACTACTTGTCATCCTCAAACGGATGGACAAAATGAAATTTTCAATAGAACTTTGGGAACACTTTTGCGTGCTATTTTTAAAAAGAACTTGGATTGACATTTCTATGGACTTTATTTTGGGGTTGCCTAGGACTAAGAAGGGGAGGGATTCTATTTTTGTTGTTGTGGATAGATTCTCTAATATGGCACATTTTATAGCTTGTCATAAAACCGATGATGCTTCAAACATTGCGGATTTGTTCTTTAGAGAAGTCGCTAGGTTGCATGGAATGCCTAGGACTATTGTTTCTGGTCGCGATGTTAAATTCTTGAGTTACTTTTGGAATACTTTATGGGCTAAACTTGGCACAAAATTGTTGTTTTCTACTACTTGTCATCCTCAAACGGATGGACAAACTGAAGTTGTCAATAGAACTTTGGGAACACTTTTGCGTGCTATTCTTAAAAAGAACATGGATTGACATTTCTATGGACTTTATTTTGGGGTTGCCTAGGACTAAGAAGGGGATGGATTCTATTTTTGTTGTTATGGATAGATTCTCTAAGATGGCACAATTTATAGCTTGTGATAAAACCGATGATGCTTCAAATATTGCGGATTTGTTCTTTAGAGAAGTCGTTAGGTTGCATGGCATGCCTAGGACTATTATTTCTGGTCGCGATGTTAAATTCTTTAGTTACTTTTGGAAGACTTTATGGTCTAAACTTGGCACAAAATTGTTGTTTTCTACTACTTGTCATCCTCAAACGGATGGACAAACTGAAGTTTTCAATAGAACTTTGGGAACACATTTGCGTGCTATTCTTAAAAAGAACTTGGATTGACATTTTGATAGACTTTATTTTGGGGTTGCTGAGGACTAAGAAGGGGAGTGATTCTATTTTGGTTGTTGTGGATAGATTCTCTAAGATGACACATTTTATAGCTTGTCATAAAACCGATGATGCTTCAAACATTGCGGATTTGTTCTTTAGAGAAGTCGTTAGGTTGCATGGCATGCCTAGGACTATTATTTCTGGTCGCAATGTTAAATTCTTTAGTTACTTTGGGAAGACTTTATGGTCTAAACTTGGCACAAAATTGTTGTTTTCTACTACTTGTCATCCTCAAACGGATGGACAAACTGAAGTATTCAATAGAACTTTGGGAACACTTTTGCGTGCTATTCTTAAAAAGAACTTGGATTGACATTTTGATAGACTTTATTTTGGGGTTGCTGAGGACTAAGAAGGGGAGTGATTCTATTTTGGTTGTTGTGGATAGATTCTCTAAGATGACACATTTTATAGCTTGTCATAAAATCGATGATGCTTCAAACATTGCGGATTTGTTCTTTAGAGAAGTCGTTAGGTTGCATGGCATGCCTAGGACTATTATTTCTGGTCGCAATGTTAAATTCTTTAGTTACTTTTGGAAGACTTTATGGGCTAAACTTGGCACAAAATTGTTGATTTCTACTACTTTTCATCCTCAAACGGATGGACAAACTGAAGTTGTCAATAGAACTTTGGGAATACTTTTGCGTGCTATTATTAAAAAGAACTTGGATTGACATTTCTATGGACTTTATTTTGGGGTTGCCTAGGACTAAGAAGGGGAGGGATTCTATTTTTGTTGTTGTGGATAGATTCTCTAATATGGCACATTTTATAGCTTGTCATAAAACCGATGATGCTTCAAACATTGCGGATTTTTTCTTTAGAGAAGTCGCTAGGTTGCATGGAATGCTTAGGACTATTGTTTCTGGTCGCGATGTTAAATTCTTGAGTTACTTTTGGAATACTTTATGGGCTAAACTTGGCACAAAATTGTTGTTTTCTACTACTTGTCATCCTCAAATGGATGGACAAACTGAAATTGTCAATAGAACTTTGGGAACACTTTTGCGTGCTATTCTTAAAAAGAACTTGGATTGACATTTCTATGGACTTTATTTTGGGGTTGCCTAGGACTAAGAAGGGGATGGATTCTATTTTTGTTGTGGTGGATAGATTCTCTAAGATGGCACATTTTATAGCTTGTTATAAAACCGATGATGCTTCAAACATTGCGGATTTTTTCTTTAGAGAAGTCGTTAGGTTGCATGGCATGCCTAGGAATATTGTTTCTGGTCGCGATGTTAAATTTTTGAGTTACTTTTAGAATACTTTATGAGCTAAACTTGGCACAAAATTGTTGTTTTCTACTACCTGTCATCCTCAAACGGATGGACAAACTGAAGTTGTCAATAGAACTTTGAGAACACTTTTGCGTGCTATTCTTAAAAAGAACTTGGATTGACATTTCTATGGACTTTATTTTGGGGTTGCCTAGGACTAAGAAGGGGAGGGATTCTATTTTTGTTGTTGTGGATAGATTCTCTAAGATGGCACATTTTATAGCTTGTTATAAAACCGATGATGCTTCAAACATTGCAGATTTTTTCTTTAGAGAAGTCGTTATGTTGCATGGCATGCCTAGGACTATTGTTTCTGGTCGCGATGTTAAATTTTTGAGTTACTTTTGGAATACTTTATGGGCTAAACTTGGCACAAAATTGTTGTTTTCTACTACTTGTCATCCTCAAACGGATGGACAAACTGAAGTTGTCAATAGAACTTTGAGAACACTTTTGCGTGATATTCTTAAAAGAACTTGGATTGACATTTCTATGGACTTTATTTTGGGGTTGCCTAGGACTAAGAAGTGGAGGGATTCTATTTTTGTTGTTGTGGATAGATTCTCTAAGATGGCACATTTTATAGCTTGTTATAAAACCGATGATGCTTCAAACATTGCAGATTTTTTCTTTAGAGAAGTCGTTATGTTGCATGGCATGCCTAGGACTATTGTTTCTGGTCGCGATGTTAAATTTTTGAGTTACTTTTGGAATACTTTATGGGCTAAACTTGGCACAAAATTGTTGTTTTCTACTACTTGTCATCCTCAAATGGATGGACAAACTGAAATTGTCAATAGAACTTTGGGAACACTTTTGCGTGCTATTCTTAAAAAGAACTTGGATTGACATTTCTATGGACTTTATTTTGGGGTTGCCTAGGACTAAGAAGGGGATGGATTCTATTTTTGTTGTTGTGGATAGATTCTCTAAGATGGCACATTTTATAGCTTGTTATAAAACCGATGATGCTTCAAACATTGCGGATTTTTTCTTTAGAGAAGTCGTTAGGTTGCATGGCATGCCTAAGAATATTGTTTCTGGTCGCGATGTTAAATTTTTGAGTTACTTTTGGAATACTTTATGAGCTAAACTTGGCACAAAATTGTTGTTTTCTACTACCTGTCATCCTCAAACGGATGGACAAACTGAAGTTGTCAATAGAACTTTGAGAACACTTTTGCGTGCTATTCTTAAAAAGAACTTGGATTGACATTTCTATGGACTTTATTTTGGGGTTGCCTAGGACTAAGAAGGGGAGGGATTCTATTTTTGTTGTTGTGGATAGATTCTCTAAGATGGCACAATTTATAGCTTGTTATAAAACCGATGATGCTTCAAACATTGCAGATTTTTTCTTTAGAGAAGTCGTTATGTTGCATGGCATGCCTAGGACTATTGTTTCTGGTCGCGATGTTAAATTTTTGAGTTACTTTTGGAATACTTTATGGGCTAAACGTGGCACAAAATTGTTGTTTTCTACTACTTGTCATCCTCAAACGGATGGACAAACTGAAGTTGTCAATAGAACTTTGAGAACACTTTTGCGTGATATTCTTAAAAGAACTTGGATTGACATTTCTATGAACTTTATTTTGGGGTTTCCTAGGACTAAGAAGGGGAGGGATTCTATTTTTGTTGTTGTGGATAGATTCTCTAAGATGGCACATTTTATAGCTTGTTATAAAACCGATGATGCTTCAAACATTGCAGATTTTTTCTTTAGAGAAGTCGTTATGTTGCATGGCATGCCTAGGACTACTGTTTCTGGTCGCGATGTTAAATTTTTGAGTTACTTTTGGAATACTTTATGGGCTAAACTTGGCACAAAATTGTTGTTTTCTACTACTTGTCATCCTCAAACGGATGGACAAACTGAAGTTGTCAGTAGAACTTTGAGAACACTTTTGCGTGATATTCTTAAAAGAACTTGGATTGACATTTCTATAGACTTTATTTTGGGGTTGCCTAGGACTAAGAAGTGGAGGGATTCTATTTTTGTTGTTGTGGATAGATTCTCTAAGATGGCACATTTTATAGCTTGTCATAAAACAGATGATGCTTCAAACATTGCAGATTTGTTCTTTAGAGAAGTCGCTAGGTTGCATGGCATGCCTAGGACTATTATTTCTCGTCGCGATGTTAAATTATTTAGTTACTTTTGGAAGACTTTATGGGCTAAACTTGGCACAAAATTGTTGATTTCTACTACTTGTCATCCTCAAACGGATGGACAAACTGAAGTTGTCAATAGAACTTTTGGAACACTTTTGCGTGCTATTATTAAAAAGAACTTGGATTGACATTTCTATTTTATTTTGGGGTTGCCTAGGACTAAGAAGGGGAGGGATTCTATTTTTGTTGTTGTGGATAGATTCTCTAAGATGGCACATTTTATAGCTTGTCATAAAACCGATGATGCTTCAAACATTGCGGATTTGTTCTTTAGAGAAGTCGCTAGGTTGCATTGAATGCCTAGGACTATTGTTCTGGTCGCGATGTTAAATTCTTGAGTTACTTTTGGAATACTTTATGGGCTAAACTTGGCACAAAATTGTTGTTTTCTACTACTTGTCATCTTCAAACGGATGGACAAACTGAAGTTGTCAATAGAACTTTGGGAACACTTTTGCGTGCTATTCTTAAAAAGAACTTGGATTGACATTTCTATGGACTTTATTTTGGGGTTTCCTAGGACTAAGAAGGGGATGGATTCTATTTTTGTTGTTGTGGATAGATTCTCTAAGATGGCACATTTTATAGCTTGTCATAAAACCGATGATGCATCAAACATTGCGGATTTGTTCTTTAGAGAAGTCGCTAGGTTGCATGAAATGCCTAGGACTATTGTTTCTGGTCGCGATGTTAAATTCTTTAGTTACTTTTGGAATACTTTATGGGCTAAACTTGGCACAAAATTGTTGTTTTCTACTACTTGTCATCCTCAAACGGATGGACAAACTGAAGTTGTCAATAGAACTTTGGGAACACTTTTGCGTGCTATTCTTAAAAAGAACTTGGATTGACATTTCTATGGACTTTATTTTGGGGTTGCCTAGGACTAAGAAGGGGAGGGATTCTATTTTTGTTGTTGTGGATAGATTCTCTAAGATGGCACATTTTATAGCTTGTCATAAAACCGATGATGCTTCAAACATTGCGGATTTGTTCTTTAGAGAAGTCGCTAGGTTGCATGGCATGCCTAGGACTATTGTTTCTGGTCGCGATGTTAAATTTTTGAGTTACTTTTGGAATACTTTATGAGCTAAACTTGGCACAAAATTGTTGTTTTCTACTACCTGTCATCCTCAAACGGATGGACAAACAGAAGTTGTCAATAGAACTTTGGGAACACTTTTGCGTGCTATTCTTAAAAAGAACTTGGATTGACATTTCTATGGACTTTATTTTGGGGTTGCCAAGGAAGAAGAAGGGGAGGGATTCTATTTTTGTTGTTGTGGATAGATTCTCTAAGATGGCACATTTTATAGCTTGCTATAAAACCGATGATGCTTCAAACATTGCAGATTTTTTCTTTAGAGAAGTCGTTAGGTTGCATGGCATGCCTAGGACTATTGTTTCTGGTCGCGATGTTAAATTTTTGAGTTACTTTTGGAATACTTTATGGGCTAAACTTGGCACAAAATTTTTGTTTTCTACTACTTTTCATCCTCAAACGGATGGACAAACTGAAGTTGTCAATAGAACATTGAGAACACTTTTGCGTGCTATTCTTAAAAAGAACTTGGATTGACATTTCTATGGACTTTATTTTGGGGTTGCCTAGGACTAAGAAGAGGAGGGATTCTATTTTTGTTGTTGTGGATAGATTCTCTAAGATGGCACATTTTATAGCTTGTCATAAAACCGATGATGCTTCAAACATTGCGGATTTGTTCTTTAGAGAAGTCGCTAGGTTGCATGGCATGCCTAGGACTATTGTTTCTGGTCGCGATGTTAAATTTTTGAGTTACTTTTGGAATACTTTATGAGCTAAACTTGGCACAAAATTGTTGTTTTCTACTACCTGTCATCCTCAAACGGATGGACAAACTGAAGTTGTCAATAGAACTTTGGGAACACTTTTGCGTGCTATTCTTAAAAAGAACTTGGATTGACATTCTATGGACTTTATTTTGGGGTTGCCTAGGACTAAGAAGGGGAGGGATTCTATTTTTGTTGTTGTGGATAGATTCTCTAAGATGGCACATTTTATAGCTTGCTATAAAACCGATGATGCTTCAAACATTGCAGATTTTTTCTTTAGAGAAGTCGTTAGGTTGCATGGCATGCCTAGGACTATTGTTTCTGGTCGCGATGTTAAATTTTTGAGTTACTTTTGGAATACTTTATGGGCTAAACTTGGCACAAAATTATTGTTTTCTACTACTTTTCATCCTCAAACGGATGGACAAACTGAAGTTGTCAATAGAACATTGAGAACACTTTTGCGTGCTATTCTTAAAAAGAACTTGGATTGACATTTCTATGGACTTTATTTTGGGGTTGCCTAGGACTAAGAAGGGGAGGGATTCTATTTTTGTTGTTGTGGATAGATTCTCTAAGATGGCACATTTAATAGCTTGTCATAAAACCGATGATGCTTCAAACATTGCGGATTTGTTCTTTAGAGAAGTCGCTAGGTTGCATTGAATGCCTAGGACTATTGTTTCTGGTCGCGATGTTAAATTCTTGAGTTACTTTTGGAATACTTTATGGGCTAAACTTGGCACAAAATTGTTGTTTTCTACTACTTGTCATCTTCCAACGGATGGACAAACTGAAGTTGTCAATAGAACTTTGGGAACACTTTTGCGTGCTATTCTTAAAAAGAACTTGGATTGACATTTCTATGGACTTTATTTTGGGGTTTCCTAGGACTAAGAAGGGGATGGATTCTATTTTTGTTGTTGTGGATAGATTCTCTAAGATGGCACATTTTATAGCTTGTTATAAAACCGATGATGCTTCAAACATTGCAGATTTTTTCTTTAGAGAAGTCGTTATGTTGCATGGCATGCCTAGGACTATTGTTTCTGGTCGCGATGTTAAATTTTTGAGTTACTTTTGGAATACTTTATGGGCTAAACTTGGCACAAAATTGTTGTTTTGTACTACCTGTCATCCTCAAACGGATGGACAAACTGAAGTTGTCAATAGAACTTTGAGAACACTTTTGCGTGCTATTCTTAAAAAGAACTTGGATTGACATTTCTATGGACTTTATTTTGGGGTTGCCTAGGACTAAGAAGTGGAGGGATTCTATTTTTGTTGTTGTGGATAGATTCTCTAAGATGGCACATTTTGTAGCTTGTCATAAAACAGATGATGCTTCAAACATTGCAGATTTGTTCTTTAGAGAAGTCGCTAGGTTGCATGGCATGCCTAGGACTATTATTTCTGGTCGCGATGTTAAATTATTTAGTTACTTTTTGAAGACTTTATGGGCTAAACTTGGCACAAAATTGTTGATTTCTGCTACTTGTCATCCTCAAACGGATGGACAAACTGAAGTTGTCAATAGAACTTTTGGAACACTTTTGCGTGCTATTATTAAAAAGAACTTGGATTGACATTTCTATGGACTTTATTTTGGGGTTGCCTAGGACTAAGAAGGGGATGGATTCTATTTTTGTTGTTGTGGATAGATTCTCTAAGATGGCACATTTTATAGCTTGTTATAAAACCGATGATGCTTCAAACATTGCGGATTTGTTCTTTAGAGAAGTCGCTAGGTTGCATTGAATGCCTAGGACTATTGTTTCTGGTCGCGATGTTAAATTCTTGAGTTACTTTTGGAATACTTTATGGGCTAAACATGGCACAAAATTGTTGTTTTCTACTACTTGTCATCTTAAAACGGATGGACAAACTGAAGTTATCAATAGAACTTTGGGAACACTTTTGCGTGCTATTCTTAAAAAGAACTTGGATTGACATTTCTATGGACTTTATTTTGGGGTTGCCTAGGACTAAGAAGGGGATGGATTCTATTTTTGTTGTTGTGGATAGATTCTCTAAGATGGCACATTTTATAGCTTGTTATAAAACCGATGATGCTTCAAACATTGCGGATTTTTTCTTTAGAGAAGTCGTTAGGTTGCATGGCATGCCTAGGAATATTGTTTCTGGTTGCGATGTTAAATTTTTGAGTTACTTTTGGAATACTTTATGGGCTAAACTTGGCACAAAATTGTTGTTTTGTACTACCTGTCATCCTCAAACGGATGGACAAACTGAAGTTGTCAATAGAACTTTGAGAACACTTTTGCGTGCTATTCTTAAAAAGAACTTGGATTGACATTTCTATGGACTTTATTTTGGGGTTGCCTAGGACTAAGAAGGGGAGGGATTCTATTTTTGTTGTTGTGGATAGATTCTCTAAGATGGCACATTTTATAGCTTGTTATAAAACCGATGATGCTTCAAACATTGCAGATTTTTTCTTTAGAGAAGTCGTTATGTTGCATGGCATGCCTAGGACTATTGTTTCTGGTCGCGATGTTAAATTTTTGAGTTACTTTTGGAATACTTTATGGGCTAAACTTGGCACAAAATTGTTGTTTTCTACTACTTGTCATCCTCAAACGGATGGACAAACTGAAGTTGTCAATAGAACTTTGAGAACACTTTTGCGTGATATTCTTAAAAAGAACTTGGATTGACATTTCTATGGACTTTATTTTGGGGTTTCCTAGGACTAAGAAGGGGAGGGATTCTATTTTTGTTGTTGTGGATAGATTCTCTAAGATGGCACATTTTATAGCTTGTCATAAAACAGATGATGCTTCAAACATTGCAGATTTGTTCTTTAGAGAAGTCGCTAGGTTGCATGGCATGCCTAGGACTATTATTTCTGGTCGTGATGTTAATGTTGGATCCGGTTTTCTACACGCCCAAACGCAGCGGAAGATTTAAAATTTTTATTTTATTTTGAAAAACAAAATAATATTGCTTTGGACGTTCGTATGATTTAACAAAACATTCATAGGGTGTTAGAAATTTATACCTTTGTGAATAGATCACTTGGCTCCAACTGATCCGATATAAACAGATCTAGCTCTTGATGAATCCCTACGAACTTTCTTCAATAATCTCCTTGTTTGATCCTCCTATCAAGTCCACGACTAGATTGCTTGATCCTCTTCTAATTTGCACTAGAAAAGTAGAAGAGATTTTACGTAGGAGAGAAATAATGGAGAGACGGCTCAAACCCTAACCCTAAATCAAGGTGGCCGAATTTTTCTTTTCAAAATTGGTGGAGGCTCACGTAAGTTTATTGGTGGGTTTTTGTGGTTTAGCTTTTCAATTATTATTTATAATAAAATAATAATAAACTAATTACATAATTAACATTAATGGGCTTGATTTAATTTATTGGGCTAGTCCAACTAGTTTAATTAATTTAATCAAAGTCCATTAAAACTTTAATTATTTAATATGTTGGACTTGTACCCCTACAAGCCCATTAAACATATTATCCACCAATTTTAATTTATTAATTAAACAACTCAACTTTTGAGCTTAATAAATTAAATACATTATAAATTCAACATTTGAATTTATTATTTAAATTATAAATTCAACTACTTGAATTTACATCACCTCCAAAATTTAATATTTAATAAACCCAACATTTGAGTTTAATAAATTAAATTCTCAAATTTTATAAATTCAACTCTTTGAATTTATTCTCTCAAAATTTAATTATCATAAATTCAACTCCTTGAATTTACTATATAATATAAATTCAACTTTTGAATTTATTCTCTCTACGGAACAAACAATCCAGTACTTGTGTGACCCTCAATGGTTCAGGGATACAGCTAGCCGTGGGTTCACAACTCTTTGTGATTCAGGACAGAATCCTTTATTCGGGTTTACCCTAGTTAGCCCCATTCTTTCTATCAACACCTTGATCAAGAATGTCAGAACTCATTTCTGATAGCACCCATCGGATCATGGTAAGAGCGTCTAGTAGCATCGCCCCATGATCCCCTAGGTATCACTGATAGTGCCTGCAAGAACCAGTCGATTATGATTAACGTACAGTACGGTCCCTTCATCTCATATATCCCGATCGAATCTGCAACCATTGGTTCATCGAGGGTTGCATATTAATTCGATAACTATGTGATAACTATAATAGTGGCATCGCGTGTACTATTTGGAGAACTCCTTCTCCAACGTACATCTCGTACTCTGGCCAGAGATTCCATGCACTATTATTTCATTAGATCACATAGGATATCCACACCCGTAGGTGAGCGGTGAATCCCCGACTACAATGCACTGGCTGTAGTGACCCGTTCCAGAATCACCTACTAATGAAGAACTAAGCATGCAATTAACTTAATTAATAATAATCAGAGATAACAGCGGAAAACTGACACCAAACGATAGTTATACAACCCAATCGAAAATCCAGAACAACTCAACTAAACTGAAATATACGGTACAACCATATCGAATCAAAAAGATACCGAAGAACTAAACCAACCAGCTACTCAACGTCCTCCTCCTCCTCCTCCTGAGCTGTCCAACCTGAGGCCTGCCCCGTGGGAATGGGGTGTCCAAGATAAACAAAACCGAGGACGTGAGCGATAAGAACGCCCAGTACAAAAGCATGAGTATACAAGCCTATATGAAATGCACATGCTATGATATGATACCAGGGTAGTCAAGAAACAGGAATAACAAAGGATCTCAAAATGCTCAGTCTAGAGGCGCCAAGTGGATAGTGCCGCGCGGTACTCCTCTGGGTCACTGCATCCACTACAAGAACAGACGTGGACCTAAAATGTCCCGGATCACCGAAGCCCTCCGGACCCGTCGGCCACTGTGTACTCTCGGTGTCCATGCGTCCACAAGACAAGACAGGGCTGAGCGGCCCCACAAGATATAGCTTATCTCGAAAGAGATACAGCTCAACAGTAAAGGCTATCTCGAAGGAGATACGGCTCAACATGAAATGCAACATGCATCATAAAACGTGACATAATAGCATGCATCATATGACATATATCAATGCACCACATAATCATGCAACACATATAAGGATGTATACTCGACCAGGATATCTCGGATAGTACTTTCGTACCTCAAACCAGCAGATCCTAACAATCAGTCTTAGACTCACGCCTGCGTCCGCAGTCAGCCCACTGGTGCCGCTAGCTCCAAACTAGAGCACAGCTCCGCTACAACACTAGTAGCTCCCCGCTAGTGCCCGAACCTCGGAAAAAGACTAGAACCTGTCAGAAACGACTGAAATGCTCTGGAACACTCTGAAATGGCAAGTCACAAATGAAGCCTCGCGCCTCTATTTATAGCCAACGTTCGGACGCTCCGAACCACTTCGTACGATCCGATCCGGTAAACTTCGGACGGTCCGAACCCTGATCGGACGATCCGAACCTTGCATGACTTCCACGAGTACAGCCACCTGTCTCGGACGATCCGAACCCCGATCGGACGATCCGAACTCTTCCACGTGTCCAGAACCCTTCCACGTGTCCAGCCACCTGTCTCGGACGGTCCGAACCCACTTCGGATGATCCGAACCCTCTTCGGATGATCCGAACCTGGTTCGGTCCTTCCGATCCCACCGAAAAATATAATTAATCCAATAATTAACTCAAATTAGGTATCGGGATACTACATTCTCCCCCCTTAAAAAGATTTCGTCCTCGAAATCAGGTTTATAGGATGAACAAAACGGAATAACAACATCGTTATTACATCTCAATTGTTGTTGAATACAACTGATATTTCGATTACAACTGCAAACACAAACATATACAAAGCATAACTCAAAAGAGCTCTGGATGCTCCGAACGCATACGACTCTCTAGCTCCCAAGTGGCTTCTTCAGTGCCTCTGCGCTGCCACTGAACTAAGACAAGAGGAATGATCTTATTCCGCAACACCTTGTCTTTGCGATCTAGAATCCGAACTGGTCGTTCCACATAAGACAAATCCGAATTTAGTTGAACTTCAGAGGGATGCAAGATGTGAGACTCATCTGCTACGTATCGTCTCAACAAAGATACGTGGAACACATCATGAATACTTGATAGGTACGGCGGCAATGCAAGTCTGTAAGCCAAATCTCCCACGCTTTCCAATATTTCAAATGGACCAATAAATCTCGGAGACAGCTTACCCTTGAGACCAAATCTCAAAATCCTGCGAAAAGGCGAAACTCGGAGAAACACTTTCTCACCTGGCTGAAAATAAAGAGGTCGCCGCTTGGTGTTCGCATGACTAGCCTGTCGATCCTGAGCGATCTTAATCCGTTTCTTGATTACTGCAACCTTATCAATAGCCTGCTGGACTAACTCCGGTCCCTCAACATGTCGTTCCCCAACTTCATCCCAAAATAATGGAGTACGACAACGTCGCCCATACAACGCCTCAAATGGTGCCATACCAATACTACGATGATAGCTGTTGTTGTACGCGAACTCAATCAAAGGCAAATGATCCTGCCAAGCGGTTCCGAAATCCATCACACAAGCTCGCATCATATCCTCAAGTGTACGGATAGTCCTCTCCGTCTGACCGTCGGTCTCTGGATGATAAGCCGTACTCAAACTTAGTGAAGTACCCAATGCCGACTGAAAACTACCCCAAAAATCGTGAGGTAAAAGGGACTCTGTCACTAACATACTGACTGGTACCCCCATGCAAACGTACAATCTCTTGAATGTACAATCGAGCCATAGACGATCGAAGTGAAATCACACGGTTCATATGGCAGAAATGAGCAGACTTGTGTAGTCGATCCACCACTACCCAAAGACATCACTATTCCTTGAAGACAATGTAAGTGAGTACTGAAGTCCATCGCGATATGCCCCACTTCCATTCGGGAATAGGTAAGTTCAGCATAATCCTCCCGGTCGACGGTGCCTC